>NC_071093.1:6865000-7012500 GCF_027358695.1 Spea bombifrons | reverse complement strand
TCTTCTTGGTGTTTAAAACGCGTCCTTTAATGTGGCTTGGAACACATAATTTTGTAGGAGTTGATTGGACTTCTTCCATCCTCCCCAACAGCAAATTGAACAAAGAAGAGTAAGATTGTTCAATGGCACGATTTAAACAACAACAACAAAAAGTGTTTATGTCCTATATATAATTATGATTATATTTTTAAAGAGCTTTAATTCTATAACATCCATCGTGCACTGCACATCATCACTATATCATAGGCCATTAAAAACCAGGATCTAATCCATAGATCTAACATGGAATTAAAGTTTTATACTATACACATGCACTTAAATGTACAGCTGAGTGGCACTTAACCCATGACAATAACCTTTTACTATATATTGCACACATGGGTTATAAAAGTCCCACTAGCAATGATATGGATGAAACGCGTTTATTTCTTAAGTATAGTCCAATAACATTTATTCAATCCCTTAGAACTAAATTGGCCACAAACTAATATTTCATTGCAGGGAAGTGAAATCATAAAATATTACCAATTAAATCACTATGGGAATAATTACACAGCCAGATTTGTTCCCCGAAAAGCTGGTAACCCTTCTTGACCACCCTGGCAATTGGCCAAGTCTCTTTGTTTATCCGAAACACAGTATCTATCTGCTTTGATCTACATCAGAATAAAGAACATAAAGTTCCATTTAAATAAAGCGTCACACTATAATGAAGAAATGTATTTCCAAACATTCACTGCTGATTTTCAGTAGAACCAATAAATGGAACCAATAACTAGAAACGACTCCAACCGGTTAATAGAATTCCAGTTGTAGACCCGGGACTTTACCTATTTTCCGGGCTTCCTCCAGTTGCTCGTAGGTTGCTAGCTTCCCCCCTTCATATTCACAAACTGCCTTGGCTTCTCTGTAGGTAAGTTTGTATTTCCCGTTTCGAGATTCTCGGTGATAGACCCCAGCTGCTTGCTCTGCAGATTACAATAAGATATTGTTTTAACGACATATCGGGCAATTTATTTTGCTTACCTCCAGCAGTGGAAATATGAGAAGGAGCCATAATTCCAGAAAGAAGAATTAGTTTCATTGGCACAGCGATGCTATTATTTTGCCCAGTTAAATACATGGTGTACGTAACATAATGTTTTAGCCTGTATTGCTTAAAATTCAGGTATGTGCTCTCTGCTCAGTCCTTTTGGTGTAGTTGGAAAGCGGTCATAAATGATTGTTGGGTAGCGTTAGATGGTGAGTATAAATGTTTATGAAAGAATGTTCCCTTCTTGGTTGAATAACTGAGCTGCATGGAAACTTTGCTAAGTAGATTTGAGCTCATTGTAATTATACCAAAAAAAAAAATCAGGGGGCTTTGTCAGGGATCATTTTTACTGAATTGGTTTTCAAAACATATGAGGCAATCTTTCCATATAATTAAATCTGGAAAGGTGAACATTAGCTGAAGTACATGTTTCTGAAGGTAGAAAAGAGCACTTGTAGACGTTGTTAGAATTTAGCCTCTGTGTATGGTGTCTCGGACTCAGGAAAGCTAATGTGTACATTCAGTTTTCATAAAGTTGGGACCGATGTGCCCCTATGGGGTGACGCATCTTGGCCAATGTTAATTAGGCCTAGGCAGCAGGTCCGCGGGGTGTCAGCCCTTCTGCTGCAAAACCAGGGACTGATCACATCTTCACCCGTAGGACTGCAAATATGACTTGACAAACAATGTCACACCTCTTATTTTAAGTCATTAAACCTTAAAATGTCAGTAGTTGGAAGGAAGTGATTTTCCATGGCGCATGGTCTTAAAGGCTCTTCTTGAGCAGCTTACAGCTCTTCAATACAGCAAAGTGGTGAATGTGTGAGTTACAAAGTATCTTGTATCATTACAATGATAGATATATATAAGTGGAATCCTAACATGTGTGGGACATCTTAGTTAGAAACACCAAGAAGATCTAGATAGAAAGATAGAACCTCCCAGGAGTTGGATGATTTTGATTAACTCTCTAATATTAGCAACCAATGTAGCACAATGAGGGTGACATCATTAACACCATTCTTGCGTTCTTTTCCGGTTTGAGTGTTCTCCTCTGTCTATGACACAGTGCTAAATTCTTTACAAATAAGTCAGGTCTTCTTCTGTCATATTACAAAAATGCCAAATATTAGAGGAAAAAATAGGATTTTTATGTTATAAAAACATCATGGTCGTTATGAAGTGTTCCTAAGCCTTGACTTATATGACTTTTGAGTAGCCTTTAATATAGTTGTATATTTTTGGGGATGAATGGAGTCATTTTGTAAAGTTTTTCTTAAAAAATGGTTTTGGAGATGACTGATTACTCTCCAATACTGGAAACTTTCATAGAGAGAACATCTCATGGGACAAAGGTTTTCTGAGGTCTAATAATTGTAGCCGTGCTTTATGCTGTCAATCATTGTACTTTTTTTTTAGTTACATTTTTTTTTCTGAAAAATTGAGGTTATAAAAAAAATGAACAATTTTGACATTTTTTACAGTAATTTTAACATGTTCCAAATACTAACTTAGTTTTCAGGGTCAACTTTATATAAAGTCGTTATCTTGGCGAGCTTATCATTTACCATATATAACCGGTCAAAAGCTAATTTAAATGATTTGTAATGGCCCATTGTACCAAATAGCACACCTGAACCACCTGAACGTTCGGTGCTGTGCAAAAATATCACCAACGTCTCTTGGACATAGATAGAGACAGTTTACCAAAATGTATACTTTGTGTTATAAGAATTGAAGCCAACTGGTGACACATGAGTTCTCGGTACTACGAAGGGATATCTCATATTATGGCATTACGTCGCTACTATTAAAAACACACACACACTCTTTTTATAACGGTGTTCTGGAATTCCCTACGCACTTATCTGTTATTCATGTGTTGCCAAAAATGTAGACAGTTCGAAAGATAACATTGTAAGTGTCATAGGTGAACATGGGGGAAGTCCGTCAGATTGAGAGGTGGTAGTCATAGAGCATGGGATGAGCTGCATTTGAACAATTGCTGGTTTACATCATTGGAGCGAAACAATGTTTAATTTGATGTAAAGCAAGACGTTTACAGGTCAACAAAGAACATTAGATAAAGCGTCCCATTTCTTCATAAATCTTTGGCAGGAAAGATGCAACTCCCACAATCCCATTTGGAGTCAAAGCATCTTGGCTTTTCTACTTTGCCAATTCTGTCGATCTGTGCCAAGGTCACCTTGTCCATAAGCAGAACTTATTTATAAAAGCATTGGTGACACAGGAGCTGGCCAGAAATGAATCTTACCCGAAGTTAAGCTAAACTTTATTAAAACTGTATTATTATCGCATCAGTCTCCTATTATCAAAAATGATCATTATAAACTTTAGTTTCAGAGTTAGTGTTAACAGGAATTGTGCAATTAATTGTTCCGAGGAACTGAATCCACATGTTTTACATTAATACCACATTTCAAACTAATACAGATACCGTGATGGATTACAGGATTACTAAAAAAAATATTTATATGCAGTAATCAAAAGAACGCCCAACCCATCACAAACTATAGCTATATACCCCAAATCTTTACATTCAATACCTTTTTTAAACATGTATCTTTTTGAATCTCGTCAAAAAAAGGCAACTATACAATTCAGCATTTAAAGCTGTTGTGTAACAATACCGTTTAATTTTCACATAGTTAAGACTGCTGACTTGTGACAATTACCAAATTGTATTTTTTAAACTATATTATTTACTGATTATTTCTGTTACCTACTGCATTCCCAAAGAGAGGTTAAATCATCGATTTTTTTCAGTACAGTCAGCTTAGGGGTTATATAGAACATAGTAAAGGCACGTCCCTTTAGGGTTAATAGAAACAACTAAAATCAGATTGCGCCTCGAGTATACATTTCTAGAAAAGATTAATTTCTAGATCCTTCAACACCAACACTACACTTAACCCCTGCCATTTAAAGGATTAAAAAACAAGAATGATTAATATAAAGGAATGTTACCTACCTAACCAGATGGAATTGTGTAGAACTCCATTCTTGAATCCCCATTCAAAGGTTTTATCTAACTGTAGGACAACCAAAAGTAAGAATATGACTTTTTTCATGTTCCAGTAATTTTAAAAAGGGAAGTCGTCCAAGAAAAAACCACTTCTGCATCTGACTGAATCCTTCTGAAACATCTGCTAAGCAGACCTTTTTAAGGGTTTTTTTTTTTCCCCTACTGTGAGTTCAGTGAGCTCGCACCAATTACACAGGCAGCTGTAGTATTTCACAATGAGAATGACGTCTGCATATATTAAGTTGGAAGATGATGATAATATTCTCCACCTGTCTGACTTGCCTTGTGGTTATAACCCAGCAGACACCATGGGAGGGATTCGTCAAACCTTTTTGTTGTTCTAAGTAGTCATTAACCTTTTGGCATTTTTTGTAGATCAGTTGGAAAAACGTTGTCTATTCTGTATGACTTTATCCTCTAAATTTCCATGTCCTGACTTTTCATAGAAAAATGTTGAGTGTTTCACGTATTATTCCATACGAAAAATCTACCCCAGCTTGATTGAACTTGATGTACTGGACTATCCTCCTAGAAGAAACCTCACCTCAGAGTCTAGTTTGAGAACCTTCTTAAAAAAAGTTCAAAATAAGAAAAAATGATCTAATATACTAAGAAAAAAAACAAAACAGTATAAAAGAAACAAGAGGGAGATAAATCCATAGGTGGCCAACCATGTTGCATGATGAAGACTTGATCAATTATCTTCAAGAAAGCAGAGAGAAGTACATAGAATGATGTTTTCTGTATATCAAGCACTGGTACCCCAACTTATAATGGTACTGGACTTATACCAAGCACATCATCAGTATCTTTCTTGGTTAATCGTATGTAAAGGTAAATTATAGAGAAGAATGGAGAAGAAGTGCAGATAAACCTTAAAGATGTCAAAAAAGATGAAACATTGACCCAAATATTGATGTATCTCCTGAAAACACTGACACAGCGGTGTGACTTTACTTTGAAGTCCTTTGGAAAATGTCCCACACTGTTGACAGTCATTGGTAGAGTTTATTAAATTTATATGTTTACATTAGTAATGAAAAAGCAGTATTTCTGACTTACTGTAGAACTGGCACATTTTCCATATGTTAGGATACTCCAAGGTGTTAAGTTTAAGTATGTTAAGCAAACAGGCATTGGCGGAACGCTCCTTTAATTATTTCCTTTTGAGTTTCTTTGGCAATAACCAATCAGTGGCTGCTCTTGTGTCACATGGCAATTAAATAATGATTCCAATGTTTTGTTTTAAAAATTAAAGAAATATTTATAGGAAAAATTATTTCTGGCATAGCATTAAGAATAATGTTTCTAATGCAGTATTTAGTGACAAAAGTCTTAAATTCAGATTAGTTGGAACAGCACCTGTTAAGACCGGATGTGTAATATAAAAATGTGAAAAATATACGTTTCAGCTTCTTTTGTGTGCATTTGCATGGAAATCATAGGCGTTTTTCTTGTTTTTCTTGTGATTTCATGGTTTTTTGGCGCTGTATGGCTTTTCATCATCATGTACTTTTTTCTTTTTCACAATAGATGGTTGTTTTAAAGTCTGTTTATCCTTGCCTTTAAACAGACACGCTGTAAGACTACCATGTCATTGGGGCGGTACGCAGGAAACCCGCAGCTTCCTTAAGATACAGAAACAACCAGATCAATTGTGAAAAACGACTGGGGATCTTCCATTGGGTGAGCAGACCAGCATCCCTGAGAACCCCACTGAATATTCCTTTGCAACTGTTCAGGAATGAATAACATGTTGTCTATATAAACTCAACATGTGAGGAAACAGCCTAATCGGCCATCGGCATAATTACAACTTGTGCAGCAACTCTTCCCCATGATAAGTTCAAGGAACCTACATTTTAACTGCCTGTTTGATGTCTGCAGTAGGACAAGATGTTACTAGTTAGATACGAGTACTCATGTTTGAAGTGGCAATAAGTCATAGATAGTTATAAGGATCAATTATGTTGGTTAGTAAGTGTTTAATCGTCCAAGCCAAAGAGGTAAAAATAGCAAAAACAAAACAAAAAACAATGTAAATTCTTCTGCAAAATAGCGAAAGATGGATAACAGCACTACGGGCATCATTTACTAAGCATTTCCTTCCTTTACTCAGCATCAGGAGGTAATGTGAAACGACACGTTGTAGTGGATAGGAGGGCTGGTTATTCCCATTCAGGAACAACTGACAAGATAAAAAGAATGGTTAGTGTAGCCATTCCAGGCTTTGCTTCACAAACTCCTCTCCATGTGACGCCCCGGTCTACAATAATTCTCATGCAGTAGATATATGTAAAGGGTTTAGTAATAGTCTCTGGCTTCAATGATTTTCTCTTGAATACTTTGAAAAGGTTGATTGCTAGCATGATGTTTCTTTGATTTAGCTCACACCTAGACTTCAGGTTGATATAAAGTTGAATTTGATTTCCCAGATTTATATGTGGAAGTGAGACCCTCTAAGTCCGCATGGATGACATCAAACAGTATTGTGTCCATGAGTTTTGTGGAGAACACCATGTGCCTGTCATGGAGCATGTATCTCCTTGGGTTCCTCCCGTTCCTGAGCAGATGTGTTTATACCTGACCCTGTAGGCTGTGGACATGCCCTTCCAAGGGCAGAATCATAGGTTATGGGTAGGTGGAACTGCCCTTAGCTCCTTCTACCCATAACCTGCTTGCTCTCCAACCTAGTTCTTCTATACCCAGTCTAAACTTCAGCGACCCTAAGTTTGGTCAATGCCCTCCCAACCTCTTACCTACACCCAGGAGAGAAGGATAAAAGAGGACAACTCTATTTTTAATATTTTTCTTCATATAAAAATATCAAATATTTGGTTTGAGTTTTATCCTGGGTGAACTGACCAGTACTGAATCTAAACACCCATTTCGAATGAATGAGAGAACACATAACAGTATACCAGAAGCCCAACTAATTTGCCGTCAACGAGTCTTTATCCAGCTGATAGAAACTACTTGTTACAGCAATATATAATACGTATAGAACAAGGCAGTGATTTATAAGACACAAGCCTCTGGAGAAATAACCTGTTACACAAACATTACGGCATCAGGGTGGAAGACCATACATCATCACTTAGTAAATTTCTCCTACCCGTTTGCACACCCTTCTGCGTCCGGTATTCTTTAAAGGGAATTACCGTTACACCCCATATACATTAGATGTCCACAGTACGGTCTGATTTATGGTAACATTGTTACAAGTTAATTCAGATTACTCATTCAACATTTATCATTTTCACGCCTCATATTGCTGCACATAATATTACAACGTATAACTTATCCTAAATCTGATTTTCTGTTACAAAACTGAATTAGTTCTTTTGGCTCCCTGCAAAATACTAAAGTTAACCATTTGTAAAACCACTCAAGTAACTTGATAACCGTGAGTCAGACGATTTTGCCAGACTCCGCGGTCATTGATCATGATAGGAAACCCATGGGCGTGAAATCCCGGTAATTATTTATATAGCAGGATTTCTGTTTGTTAAATAAGTACATAAGAATGTCTGAGATGACCAACTGCCAGACAGGTTACTTAAACCGTACAGTAATTCCCTGCATGAGCAATTTCCACTCTTACACCCTAATGATAAAACCTATCATCAAGTCTTTTTAGCGTCTCATGTCGTATAACTCATATAAAACTCATATCGGAACTGGGTGTTCCCTATAACTATAAATACAAATGTATCATCGTTAACGTGTATGAAGTTGATGAATTCACCGGCCAATCAGATCAAGTTACACTGTTCTGGGATGCTGAATGCGGTTGGCCGGATGCCAAAACGGCTCTTAAAGTTGGATGTTATAAATTAAACTCAAAGAGACTTCTAACGAGTTGATTATACTATACCGTGCAGTTTTTTCGTTGTTAACCCCTTAATGACAAAGCCTGTACATGTACGGGCTCAAAATGCATTGTTTTCAATGGGTTTTGGGACCACCCATTGTCCTTAAGGGGTTAAAAAAAATAAAGCCTTTAGTGAAAATACTTTTATAAACATTAGCAGATCTTCAGGGCGCTGTGTATAGTGTGGCTGCCAAATCATTCCTTTTAAAGAAAGACTTGAAGTATACACCGTCACACATAGCTGTTCACACATAGATAATATTTTCAATATTTTGAGTTGAATCAAGTTCACCCAGATGGCTACAATAACTTATTAAAGGGATACTTTAATGCATATGATAGCTGCGTGGTCCTTTTGGGGTGCCTTTCTGCAGAATCCACCCGTCTGCATTTGCCCCTTTGCCACCCCCAGTTATTTCCCATGCTCGAGGGGTGTTTAGCTGAAGACATCTACATACATTTGATATAATTACCGCCAGTCAGCGCCAGTACTGGATTGGGGAACGCCAGTCCCGGACTGGCCATCTGGCACATTGGGCTCAGTCAGCCGCTGGCTGGGAATACCCTATACTCACCTGATCTGCCATGCCAGGGGCAGACAGGGTGCTGCAGCGTGCGGCCCCCAACTACATGTGTGAATTAAGAATTTTTTTCACTGCCCTTTTTTTTTTTAAAATAACTACTTATTTTGGTATTTTTTTACGCATAAACACATAATTTGTTAATTTTTTCTGTTTAGTCTATGAAATGATGAGCAACCTGTTAATCTTCTCTCCAGAAAAAAATAGTTTTTTTCACATTAAAATGTTTCGGAAAGGGAGCCTTTAGTCGAAGTTGATACCTTCTATTGGACCAACACAGAAAAAGCTTTTAGGAATTCAGCGCTGTTTTTCTCAGATGGAAGCATCTTAGAAAAACTACACGTTGGAAAATAATGTTTAACCTTTCATATTATTGAATAAAATGTAAGTGTTCAATCTCATTTTAAAATAAATATTTCAACAACACTTTCCAAATGTAAAAAAAAAAATTCCGCTCGGGTTTAAGGAGATGATGACAAGTCAAGTTATTGTCAAGACGTGTTTGGGCTCTAAGCCATTTCATTTCTCGTCCATTAACAAATAATCTATGAGTAAAATGCTAAAACTTTGCCCAATACACACAAAATTAGACATTTATTTAAACTTAATCCATGTTGTCAACTTCAAAGATATTCATAAAAACAATAAGCATTTTCATAGTTTCTAGTAAAAAAAAAAATCTGGCATAGCATTTTAGTCGTTGTTTATTCCATGGGAACAGCCAAAAATGAACATGGAAAAAAATAATGCATAATAGAAAATCATTAATGGAATGTTAGCATTTCACAAAGATATTTAAGTTGTAAACATATTCCAAACCATGAAGAAGAATAAAGATAAAACGAATGGTTTTAAAAAGTATTTATTTTTTGTGTAACATCATAAAACACAACTATGAACCTATAATTTGACTTTATGCCGTCAAAAAGAAATCAAATTCCCTACAAATAAAAAATGCTATTTAGTTTCACTTTTTTAGGTGTGTACAATGCATTTATTTGGTGTTCCTAAAAATTGTTTTTTGGAAAGAACTTTTAGTTTATTTTTAAATGAGCTCTTTCCCGCTTTCCTTACGTGCTTATTTGACACATCTTCATGGACCATGTTGTCATTTTTTTTCTGTGATAATAAAAGTAGAGTTCTTTGGTATTACAATAGTCAGCATCTGATGTCACTTTTCACTTATAATGTAGAAAAGAATATTTATACAAATTGTAATTCTGCCGATGTGTTATGGAAGTAACAAAGTTTTAGGCCATCTCATACTGATTAGATGATAAATGATGATTTACTAATAAAGTGATAATGGGTCAAATTATACTATAGGAGTAGAATGTTAATCACATCTAAAAGGAGACGTCTTAGCTGAAAAATAAAAAAAAGGTGAAATGTTTCTGGTTTGTTTTTTTCTTGACATTTAATGCATTGATTTATTAACATCACACATTGGGAATACACCGTTGATTGTCTGTACTGGGTTTCCATCATGTAAGTTACTTATTTGAAAGTGATTAGGTATTCTGGATATGCATGGCAATCACCGTAAATGACAAACAGGGAGGGATCATTGACCCTATCGGCTGTAGTGTTAAAGAGAATAGTGGGGTTCTCTTGTGTTGCTGGAGGCTCTATATAGCTGCTGTGTCCAAGGCAAAATCTTCCAGTTATGACGGCAGCCTGGTAAACATATTTCTTGCCATTTTCATCCCTAACAGAATATAAGTCTTGGCAGGAGAGCGATGCGTCTCTTGCAAAGTACGTTCCTTTTCCAAAAACTGTGGCTGGAGGATAAAATAATTTTCAAATATAATTATAAAATAATTATGATTAAACAGTTTAAGCCTCAGAATCTTGAATATATGAATTTGGTATGTTAACGCAATAGCTAGTCTTGAGCTGTTTGGCCTATCGCAGTCCAATGGGGGCAGAGACATGGATGTTCCTCCATCCGGGGGCACCATTTTCAGGAAATCCACCCACTACTTCTTTTGTCCCCGCATTAAATACTAATGGGGATTTGTTATAGTAGGCACCTCTACCCCTTGGGATGTTGGGGCTCAGTTCTAACTGTTTCCCATTTGGTTCAGCCTGTGTGTTTGCAGTGTTAGGACCATTGCAGACGTTGAGGATCCAATGGTTTATTTTCAGTTTATTACAATACTTACCATTTTTGCCATTAAAACTTCTATTAAATCCATGATGATTGATCTTTTTGGTTGCTTCGTAAGTTGTGCCGTGATAAAGATGTTTTTCATTGTCCTGATATGGGTATTGAATGTCAACATGCAATTTATGGATTGCGTAACTTGCCCACAGCTTTGCGTTCTGAATCCTTTCGATCTATGGGAAAAAAAGTACAAAAATGAACATAGTTAAAAATGTGTAACTGTATCTAAAAGAACTTCCCCTTTAACCTCAGCCCGTCTAAGTATTCTTCCATTTCAGGACACTGCATGACCCTGGAAGACTCCCAGTACTCTCAGACTGTCCTTTTGAATACAGGGCACGTGTTCGCCCTAAAGACTATAACTGACTATAAAGACTATATTATGAAGTCTGAAAAACTGCCTTAAACAAATTGTAAACACTCTAGACAGAAACATACAGAGGCAGTTCAAAGCATGCAAGGCTTCTTAGTGCAATGTAATAGCCCAAAGTACAAACTACATATTAAATAAATGTTAGAATTTCATATTTTGGCCAAGTATACTGGGCCTGGGGCCTCGGGTCTTAGGGGTGCCAGCCTATAACGGGCAGCATTTGCTCTACTGATAAGTCAGATTTAAATATAAATTCAATATTCTTGTGTGTTTTGTGGATAAATGATTTTTGTTTAATTAGTCATATTTATTATTTATGTTTTCACAACGTTGACTCTCGGAAGTAGAGGTTTGCGAGGCGGCCAGTTCCTACACGATCCAAGCCTTACACGGCATTCACAAATGGAAAGTCGTAACGGTCAAAGTACTAAACATGTGAATTAACTGTTTTGGCCTTGGCTTGAACTCGTTCCCACTTGATAAGTTGTGTCGAGCCAGGTGTTGGGCTCAGGTCTTGGTGGCCATAGTCAAAGGCCATAGTCAAAGGTCAAAAAAAGGTTTGTTATGTCCCTTTACACAATTGACTGATCTTACCGATATCAGCTTAACGTTCTTGTTTTTTGCTGACATGAAATTGTTTGCCACATTTTTATACTCGGCAGAATCCTTGTGCAGGATAACCGACATATAGTTGTTCTGACCCATGTGCTTCCAGTGGTCTGGGCCGCCAATCAGCCCTAAATGAATAACACGGGGAGTTATTTGATGGGCAGATTTCATTATTTCACATAATAAAGTTTTGGGGCTGTATAAATAAAAGAATAATAATAATAATAATACTTGGCAAGCTAAAGTTTTATATTTAATTATATTTACAATTGTTTTCAAAATCATTTTGAGAATGTAATAATTAAATTTTTTTTCAGTATTCTTTTCTGTATTTAAATCAAATAACCATTCAGATGATTTACCTTTATTTACTTTAACCATTATATCTGCTTTCTGCTGGGTTTCCTAAAATGAAAAAAAAAAAATTACAATAAAATGTTATTTATTTATATTTACACGATCATGGAGTGCTATTTTACAGATGATTTTAAAAGTTTTAGTGTGACCTTGCTAGCGGAGAACACAATATATTTAGAAATGAGCTTATGCACATCTATTAACCCCCTAAGGACAATGGGCAGTCCCAAAACCCATTAAAAACAATGCAATTTGAGCCCGCACGTGTACGGGCTTTGTCATTAAGGGGTTAATCAATCAGGGTTAGCACGACTGACTAGACTCGACAGAGGTCACATGGAAATTCACTAAAATGAGAGTTGTTTGTGAGGGCATGCAAGTTTAAATTTAGTAAATTTCAATTTGTGAATTTTTTGGCGAACTTATGTCCAACTTGTGTGAGTTTGCTCACATTTTGCTAAGTTTCTTGTCGGAATTTATTAAACAGAGGCAAAAGTTTTTTAACAAAGATGTGCTCAAAAGCAACAGTTACGTTTTGTCACTCTCATAGGGTTTTTCGTCTGGGGTAAAATAAACATTTCAAAAATATAAACTTAATGATGTAATCTAGTCTAAAAAAACTGTTTTACCTGAGAGTTTCTAATTTCCCTTTGGAAAACTTGTGAATAAGCTTTTTGGATGTTTTCATTGAATGCAATTATCAAGATCTTATTGAAGCTTGAAACGTTCATTTTTGATAGAGATTTCTTTATGCCATCCAATATTCCTTGAATTGATTGTTCAGGATCAAGACGAGCTATTCCTGTGAATGAAAGTGATTTATAGCTATAGTTTTTGTGATATATAAGAATTCTACATACATTTAATATTTTATATTCCTGCCGATTATTTCTCTTTAAAAATGGGGTCTTGCTGAGAAATTATCAGGGAATTCATCTAGCAAAACCTTGAAATGTCCTTCAAACTGTAAATGGTTCCATTTCTACTTTACCCCACTGGTCCTATAGTCCTATCGGGCAAATGGCTTCATACCTGTTCCAATGGCTGGCAGTGCAATAGTTTTGAATGATTTTGTATGACATTCATTTAGGATTTTTTCCAATGATGGAGCGAAGGCAGATATGCTTGTTGGTCCGATGATATGCATGATATTTTTACTTTTCAAATCCCCGCCGGTTGTTACCAAAATGCCATTTTCTGGCATTGTGCCTGTAAAAAGAACATCAAATAAGTATCCGAAGCATGAGGCAACTTAATTATCACTATATTTAGAAAAGATATACCTGAAACTGAGCATTCATCGACGACGCTGCTCCCTGCTGCTGACAGTATGGCCCCAGAAACACCTGAAGATACAATTTTATTAAAAAATAAGGAATTCTGCAGGAATATGGCAGGTAAAAGCATTCTAATGCAATGTGGCCTCATTATTATTGTAGCAAATACAATAACAGAACATTCTGTAGGTTGTTGTGTATGGTAAGACAATGTGTTGTACAAGAATCACTTTTTCATAAGTAATGACATAAGAAAGAATTATTTGGCCAATCTTCATCTTCCAATTGACCCGAAATAGGGCTAATAGGGTTTGGTTAAAATCTGATGATAAATTCTAATGTAAAAGGGAGCATGTGGTATATCAAACTAATGCAGATCGCAAGCTAACGTTCATTACCCCAAGTATTTTCTTCCATTTGTATCAATTGATCAAGAATTATAAAGACCCTATGACCCCTTTTCCTGATTGCGTATGTACATAGCATCTGCCCTAGTTGCCCTGTGCAAAAGACACCCTGGCCCAGCAAATACTTAAACTAATGCATATTCAAAGTGGATCTTTCACTTTTCCAAGTACTAAATTTTATCATACATGACTTTTTTTAACAGTGTGTACAGATTGTATATTAGTAATTCACCCTATTTGTATAATAAGGGAGCGACAACTTTTACTTTCTGTTTAACTCAACAGCACTGGAGTGAACTTGACAGCAACTTGTGTAAGTAAGCTCAGATGAGTGCTTTCTTGTTACATTGTTGATAAACTTCTATATCTTGAAGTGAATAGACCTGCAAGAGCCATAGATTAACACGAGTCTCTTAAGATTAACCTTGTTACTTGTTATCTAATTTGATAGAAGAAGCATAACTCAGTTTAGTAAACTTTTTTCACTGTTTACACTTACCGACACGTTGGTCCAGGGTGTCATTTGTTAAATTCAGAATGCAGTCCACGGCTTGCTTAGTGATGTCACCCAGAACTAATTCCACAATTGTTCCACAGATTGTAAGGCTCAAATTGGGGTTCTATATGCAAATAATTAACATAAATGAACTAAGAAAGGGCATATAGTTACACAATGGTGTTTGTTAACTAAAGTTCCTGGTGTTGTGTCGGGTTCCCGGGGAAATTATTAACTTTCATGAAATTATTAACTTTCATGTTTATGAAAATCTGAATCAGTTCTCCTGGACGCGGCAACTGATGAACAGGACTTCACGGCATCTTAGGCCCGACTGGATTTAGTGGAAGTCAGTGGGCAACAAATACAAAATAATGAATGTAATGACTTGCCATAGTTTCAGTTACCTAAGAAACAGAGAGAGATTAAGATCCCAAAAGCCCTAGATGTAACATAAAATTAGGGGCGCTCTAAAGCAGTTGTCATGGAATTGGTATCTCTGTCACTAACAACTTTGTGGAAGGTATAGCCGACCCTTTCCATATTCTAAACACATTTGTGGGAAAGGCGCAGCGAGAATGTGCAGCCCTACAGAATGTATAGAAAGGGGATCTGGTGCAATGTTTAAAAAAATAAATAAAAAAAAAGATAGTAAAAGAGGGCTATGTCTTTAAGATTTTAGAGCATGTGATTATGGATGCGACTTTTGGACCTGGTGATGCATATATATATATATATATATATATATATATATATATATATATATATATATAATCTGACTAATGCATTTAGAAGTAATTTACGTATGCAATTAATTATATAAACTTACAGAAACTGCTGTTTCTGTAAATATTATATTATTGTGACTTTTATGGCTGTAGAACACTGTGATAAACTCATACCCATACATTCAGAGCTCCTAGAAAAGAGGGGAGAATGTTGGAGCCGAGGGATTATAGGGTCTTGTTCTTCCTATAAAGGTATATATGTTATGACGACAGGATTAAGAAGCTTGTGTTAACATGTTTCCTCTACTTTGACACCGCTTCGTGAATGATTGTTAGGACATGGTATGAAATATAATAACTCTTTAGGAGCAGAATACCTGAAGCTTTGTGATTTCACTCTTCATAAATGCTAAACATCCTTGGTAAATATTCTCAGTGAAGGTAACAATTACAATCTGTGTAATGTGTGACATACAATCATCCAAGTATTCTCTAATGCCCTTCAACAGGGACTTGATGGACTCATCTACACTTAAACCAGCCAGACCTGTAAGGGAAGATAATATATATATCAACACAGTTTTCTATTTTGTTGCGTTATTAAAGAATTCTGCAAGGAATTTAGGCGGTAAAGTAAAGCAATTTGTCATCTACTTCCATCCTACCAGTTTCATGGCCAATATCGATATGCAAGTTCGACACAACCCGAGAAATTACCATGGTCCTCATCTGGTCGTACTTAGTTAATATCCCACAAAGGTGATTTACTATTGACAAATACCAGCTGAGCCACACTTGTGTACTTTAATTGCAGGGGCGGAAAAAATATTGGCATTCATTAGTACCTTTCAGAGCCTGCAAAAAAACTTTTTCAACAGCCCTGGTTTACAAATCAGTCATGGAGTCGGAAAAAGGTCAACAATGGTCCAGCAGCTCCAGGAGTTGTGCCGTATGGAGCCATTCCCTGAACCAACAGGAGGGATAATACATGTGGTGAGCTCCGTGTTTACCTGTTCCAAGTGCTGGGAAAGCAACTGTACACAGATCATTTTTATCACATTCTCCAAGTACTTTCTTCACTGCATTCACAATGCTTTGGGGCCTTGTTGCGTGGATGACATGAATTACGTGTTTGCACGGGAGGTCACCAGCTCCAGTGACAACAACATCGCCATGAGGAAGTTTTCCTGGAGTGAAACAGAATTAAAATTTAATGTAAAAAAAAACCCAATACTTCTATCAAGGTGTCCTGTGCAGCCTTATGCATTCTACAACCTTCAGGAGAGCATTGGGTCGATGCTCCCTTTGTGAACCTGTTTTGCACCACCGATTGAATGGTTGAAGTCAACGGGAGAGTTTTCTATGCATATATATATATATATATATATATAGACTCCATAACAGAAAACTCTCACTGAGTCAGCGCTGGAATTAAGTGGTTGTAAGTAAGGGCCGAATCACACTTCAAAGCCAAGGATCCTGCAGAATCCCTCTAGGCATTTACAAAGGTGGTCCATATAATGTATATGTATGCGGGTTAAAATGGAAATAAGATGTAAGAAATGGCTTACTGATTTCTTGTTTTCACTTATTTGCTTACTGGAAAGACATCAGTGACATCATACCTAACTGTTTGCATTCCTCTCTCAGACAGGTTCCACCAGCAGCAAGAATTGCTTTAGATATACCTGTCAAACAAAACAGAATTACTATAAAAATAATAAAGTTTATAACAATAAAAATGACACTTCACCATATTGTATTCCCAACAAGGCGACTTCAGAGAAAGGAGCAAAATGAATTTCCAAATGATTCCCACATGCATTATTTATTAATTATATTTTATTGTGTTCTTATGTATGCAAATTACTTTTTAATCGTTCACTTTTGATTGATGCAACTTTCCACCAGAGTGGCAATGCTATGTTGCCTATGATGATGTTAATGTTATTGTGAGCCTTTCAGATTTCTTTGTGTTTGCGAAGTGGGGGACTCAATGTTTCTCCATCAAAATAATGAATATTAAAGTACATTGTAAGTATGCTTTACCTGGAAGAAAAAGAATATTGAAAACCTTACCAAGTTCCTGGTCCAGTGTCGAATTATTTAGGTTTACCAAGGCATCCACATTTTGCTTGGTTATGTCACCATTTTTCAACGTCACCAGCACTTCAGATATGACCAATTCACACGTTTGGCTCATCCTGGAAGAAACTCCCTTTAAACTGTGGCCGGGCACAATGCTTATAGAAAGACGACGATGTCCTTCGGCTGTAATCTTGCCGGTCTATCTCTAGAAGCAAGTGGGTTCTCAAGCTAGACCCTGTCGTTTTAAGAAACCATATATTGCTATGTTAATACATACTTTTATTAACATTCACCACTTAATACTTGTTTTAGCACATGGGCTTCTGTCAATAAGGGTGTCAGGAACCTATTTTTCGCTGCCTGAACCATGGCTTTTTTATACCTGTGGCGTTTACATCTGCGACCACTAGTGGCCACCCTCCGCCCTCTGGAGCACTCAGAACTCAGGTGTGCCTTGTTACCTGGGTTGAGCCCTAGCAATACATCCAGCTGGGCCTTGTTACCTGGATTGCCCTGCCTTGCCCTTCAGTCAAGGCCTTTGTATTGAAGTCTATGGACCTTCCTGCTGTGGCTCTGCACCTGTACTGTTCCTGGTTCCCTGCTATTGTGTCCTTCCAAGTGGACTCCCTGCTATTGTGTCCTTCCAAGTGGACTCCCTGCTATTGTGTCCTTCCAAGTGGACTCCCTGCTATTGTGTCCTTCCAAGTGGACTCCCTGCTATTGTGTCCTTCCAAGTGGACTCCCTGCTTTTGTGTCCTTCCAAGTGGACTCCCTGCTATTGTGTCCTTCCAAGTGGACTCCCTGCTATTGTGTCCTTCCAAGTGGACTCCCTGCTTTTGTGTCCTTCCAAGTGGACTCCCTGCTTTTGTGTCCTTCCAAGTGGACTCCCTGCTTTTGTGTCCTTCCAAGTGGACTCCCTGCTTTTGTGTCCTTCCAAGTGGACTCCCTGCTTTTGTGTCCTTCCAAGTGGACTCCCTGCTTTTGTGTCCTTCCAAGTGGACTCCCTGCTTTTGTGCATTTTGTACCCTTCCAAGCGGGCTCTCTGTCTGTTGTGCCCTTCCAAGCGGGCTCCCTGCCAAAAGACTTATTACCTGTATTTATTTTGCCATACGTCCGGTTACTTGCTTAGACTATATTACCCTTATTTGCTGGTCCTGTTATATACATAATATACACTGCTTTACCTGGATTTCTGTTTGTGGTATCTTTGTTTGCATAATCATGCACCGTGGGTTACATACTGAACCCCAAGTATCCCCTGCGCATGGGCTCCTACCTGACCTGATCACCCGAGTCCTGACAAAGGGCATCTATCTATCCATATCTATCTAAATATCTATCTATCCATATCTATCTATCTATTCAACTATTTCTCTCTCTCTCTCTTTATGCTAAATTGTAAGTGACCTGATACATTAAGTAAAAATAATTATTGAAATACTAAATAACAAACTGTTACATAGCACTTTACAAATTGAAATTGTCAAAGACAAATAGATACATAAAGTAAGAAGTCTTCTGCTTTCCACCTTGTTATCCACTTATGTCATAGTATAGGATACTTTTAGTTTCATTTAACTGCAACACATACATCCTTATGACTATGACTCAGTTATGTGGCACTAATGAGACCTGGTTTGGAAAGTTGGAAAACATCCATAAAGATATTTTTACCAACTACTTTTAAGGCAGGGCTTTCCAACAGGGCTTCCAGCGTCTTGGTATTTGTCAAATTAGCATGCAATAAAATAGCTGGTATTGCGTGTTATTAACAATTTCTTGTGTGTCATGGGCTATTTCGTAGGAGCTGAAAGATTCCACTGAGACTACATCAACGTTTGTTGAGTATATGGCCATATGGCAACTAGCTTCTGCTACGTAACATGGAGGTCAACCATTAAAACTTTCTGGAATCATCTTTTTATTCGTTCTATACTTTTCTGATTCACGTTGACATAGTATCATAGTTACACAGTTAATTAGGTTGAAGAAAAACATTTCATACATCAAGTCCAACCACAAACCCATATTAGTTGATCCAGAAGAAGGCAAAAAATCCAGTAATGCCATCTCAAAGGGAAAAAAGAACCCTTCTCGACTACAAGGCAAGATCGACATTACCTTAACTGCTTTAATGTATGCATTTCAGTCAATGTTTACATATAGATATTGATGACAGAAATAAAGTTTTACTTATTAACACTTTAAGATGATGTAATGTATTTCACAAGCTTTCTTGAATTTGTTTACCATGTTTGCCTCGGGTACTTGCTGGAAGAAGTATCTATCTACCACCATTTCAGTACCATACAATTTTCTCACATTACGCCCACCCCATCTTATAAAGTCTTATAACATAGTCTTGTTTTATATTTTTATGATAATATAGGGTATACACGCTATATGGGCACACAATAGAAAATTAAGGCAAGTATATGTATTCAAATAAATTATTTAAGTGGCCCCTGGTGTCTAATACCCTAAAAAAGTAGCCTATAAACATAAAGCACTGGGGACCCCTGTTCTAGATATATTTTGGGGCAACGTACAACAAACAAAGAAAAAAATTACAACCTGTGGTCACAATGTATCAATGCAAAGTAATCCTACCCCGAAATGACCCCACTGCTCCTGTTGCCTCCATCCTCCAGACTTACCTGGCTTGCAAACGGTTGCTTTCCCAGTATCCCTCGGGCTGCGCCCCAAAGATATGAAACTTCTGTTCCGGGTATTGCTCTTTAAATGAACATCTGGCATTAGTGAAAAGTAAAAGTGAAAGTCGGGCTTGGCTGGGAGGTTTCGGTTTCTATTCATTTTCCTGATGAGAATAAGGGTGTGACGATACAAGGAAGCAGAGCCGTCCTTTACCCCCGACACCCAGCGGCCCGTGAATTCACGTTATTAACCTTACTGTAACTTTGAAATCAATCCCTTTTCAGAGTTAGAAATATTCCGTTGCACTGAAGACAAAATCTGGGAATTTAACCCTCTTACTACATATAGGGTGAGTAATCAGGCAGTGCGAGCGCCTTTACGCTCTCTATACGTTACTTCTTCTCTGTCTGAACATGTATTTTTACCACCGATCCACAACATGTATACTAGCGTGACCTAAACCGCTTATGAGGTTTCGGCCCCTGCTTGTACCTGCTCTACGCTTTCACCTTCTGTGTTTTATCATGATTGATGGTTTGTAATTCATTGTCTACATAAGAAGGCTATTGTCGCCTCCATTATATATATATATATGTATCTATACTGCTTTTCAAAGGTTTGGGGTCTCTTAGCTGTTTTCATGGAAAACAAGAACATTTCTGGCTGTAACATAATTGCAAAATGGTTTTCTAACGATCAATTAGCCTTTTAAACTTAAACTGGGATCAGCGAACACAACATGCCTTTGGAACACAGGGGTGATGGGAGTGATAAAGGAGTTATCCCTTGTATTTGATATTTATCCTTTTCCTCTTTCAGATTAAAATAATATGGATACCTTAAGTAACCTGAAAGAAGAACATGAAAAATGGAAGGTACCTCATATCAGTTGAATATATATATATATATTATATATAATTCATATCAGAATTTTCTGCACATAGGCTGTTCCCAAGGCGGTGGTTTTAGCAAGTTAAAAAGGTTATATTTCATCTCTGTCCGACGGAGCGCGATTTATTTCTCAGTGGCTTTAATGATATTACAAACAATGCCGTGCTTACCCATGTACTTGTATTTATCCTCTACTATCTGCGAGGCTAATTATCCTAAACTAAATTGATGCTGTTTTAAAGGTAAAGGGTAATCACACATGGAATATTGATTTATTTAGATGTTTCTTCTGTTCATTAACTTCGCATTTTATTCAATAATAAACTAAATATTAACATGAAACAAAAACTGTCTGCGCTTCTTACCCTAATAAAGTTGGCAACAAATATATAAACATAATATAAATGAGAGGTTTTGGTTATATGAATTGGCCAAAGCA
Source organism: Spea bombifrons (assembly GCF_027358695.1). NCBI lineage: Eukaryota > Metazoa > Chordata > Amphibia > Anura > Pelobatidae > Spea > Spea bombifrons. The sequence continues at coordinate 6,991,479 of NC_071093.1, read as the reverse complement.
TAATTAAGCTCACCCGCCACGTCAAGGCACACTCTCAATAGGGTGAGAACCTACTCTCACCTCCTACATAGTGGGCACACAAAGCAGTTTATACTGCTACCAAAACCTTATTAATGTGTTGGGGGAGGTGCAATTAAACCTCCTCCCTATTAACCCCTGGACAGCAAGCTGCAACCAGACTGATGAGGAGCCAACAACCTCAAATACGTGCAAACAGGGAAAAGAAAAAATGTCGGTGCGCTAAGCTAGTCACAGGCTCAAATAATACAAATGTGTAATACGAGGCCTACCAAACAGGTGTAAGCATGCTGCAAAACAGTGTATTGGCTGTACAATGTATACAAAAAAACAAAAACTGTCTGCGCTTCTTACCCTAATAAAGTTGGCAACGAATATATAAACATCTTGGGTAGGCCTCGTATTACACATTTGTATTATTTGAGCCTGTGCACGTATTTGAGGTTGTTGGCTCCTCATCAGTCTGGTTGCAGCTTGCTGTCCAGGGGTTAATAGGGAGGAGGTTTAATTGCACCTCCCCCAACACATTAATAAGGTTTTGGTAGCCGTATAAACTGCTTTGTGTGTCCACTATGTAGGAGGTGAGAGTAGGTTCTCACCCTATTGAGAGTGTGCCTTGACGTGGCGGGTGAGCTTAATTATGCTTTGGCCAATTCATATAACCAAAACCTCTCATTTATATTATGTTTATATATTCGTTGCCAACTTTATTAGGGTAAGAAGCGCAGACAGTTTTTGTTTCTTGTATACATTGTACAGCCAATACACTGTTTCTTGCAGCATGCTTACACCTGTTTGGTAGGCCTCGTATTACACATTTGTATTATTTGAGCCTGTGACTAGCTTAGCGCACCGACATTTTTTCTTTTCCCTAAATATTAACATGTCTATTTTTTTTAAGCATTCTTACAGCATCTGTAATGTGTAATACCTGCCTAAAACTTTTGCACAGTAATATATATATATATATATATATATCTATCAATCTATCTATCACGGTGATGTATTTGTTAGCGCTATGGGACATGAGGCCAAATTTCGGAGGTCTGCCTCAGAAGGTCAAGCACAGCATTCTCTGATCTCTCCAACTGCCCCTTTGAGTAATAGGGTGATCTGCCCCTGGAGAATCAGGACCGGGGTCGCTGCGTAGGCATCCTAGGGCAGAATAGACCTCTGCCGCGATGACTTGCTTCTCTCTCTCTCTTGCACTCTAGCAAGCTGTTCTTGAGGAAGAAAAAAAGAAATCGGAAGCACTGATCAGAAAATGCGATGCTGATGAGAGAAGGCGAGAAGCTGAGCGCCACCTGGAGTCACTTCTCGCTCGGGAAAGAGAGATACAAGAAAGAATGAGAGCCCAAGAAGAAGCTTATTCTGTAAGACGATTGTTGCAAGTATCCCTTTTTTTATAGTTATCGTAGAATTATTACACTTTGCTAGTTGGAACGTACATTTTGCTGTCTCGCCACTGTGCTTGACTATATATTTATCCAGGCTTGCTGAGAATGTCAACATTTTCAATATTTTTTATTTTTTAAGAAAAGAATGGAAGAGTTAAGGAAGAAGAACAATGACCTGAAGAAACGAGACACAGATCTGACGATGAGATTAAACGAAGCCACGGAAACTTTCATCAAACTGGAAGAAGAGCTGCAGGTCCGGACAATCGTCGCGTTCCTTTCCTTGCTGGTCGTTTTATATATTGCTGAATATATCGCTCATTTGACGTGTTGTTCTGGGTTTTTTTTGCGTTAATTGCTCATTTCTGGTATTTTTTTTCTTCTGTTTACGGTTTGTCTGCCACAGGTTGAGAACAAAGTAGAAGAAACTGATATCAATTTTGTTGGGCCAAGTAAAGATCCCCCGAAGAATGAGAGTAGCGACATTTCGTACAAGTTCATGGCTACCGTAAACAGACCCTTTGTGTTGCAACCCGGTCAGGCCCTTCTGACGTTTGAAAACGAGCTAGGTTGGTAGTGGGGCATTTACGGGACTGTTGCCCTAAGCATTACCCACAGCAATGCCCTCCTAGCTGGGGTATTTATCTGACACGGGGCAATGACCCAGCTGCCCCTCTATAGCTTCCGTCCTCGCTGCGGAGGCTTTTAAAGTTTATAGATTCTGGGCCAGCGTGGCGTAAATGGGCCGGTTGGAAAGATCAGGGATCGCCCTTGTCAGGAGGGCCTGATCATCCAAGATGGCGGTGGGGGTCACTCTCCTTGACCTGCTGCCCTAGTGTAATTCATATTGATAAATTTTCCTAATTTTTCAATTTTTTAATACAGTTGCTAAAAACATAATCAGAAAAAAACAGTTTACGCTCAACTTTGAAGGCACATCCGTAGACGCAAGAGCGCTTCCGGTCCATCTCAATAAAACAATTAAATTTGAGGTAAGATTAAATCGCCTCTGATATCGATTTTTAGATTTATAAATTTTTTTATCATGTTGCTAACATTTAGCATTTTTTTTCAGTTGTATTTTAATAATCATTTTCTACATTAAAAAAAGGCCAATGTTCTGCTCAAAATACAAAATAAACATTCTGGGGGTTTGTGGTTTTGTAATCGTGACACATTGGGTTTGAAATATCGATTTATGGATTTTGTTACGAAAAATTTCATTTTTTTTTTTCAGATCGACACGAATATTTCTAGCAAGCAGGTCCGTGTTGTCAATCTACCCGCCGATCTTCCGGCCGAGTACATTAAAGATAAATTGGAACTAAAGTTTTATAAATCGGACGTCGGCGGAGGAGAGATAGAGGAAGTGGAATACGATAGCGATAATCATTCTGCCGTAATTACATTTCTAGACGACGGAGGTGCGTGCCGCGTTTCTGAAGGGGAATTTCACCTGAACCCTGTGCTGGGGAATTCATTTACTTTATTACTATGTAGACGACGCACTTTGGCGAGCATTCTAATCAGTAGTTAACAAAGCTCACTTATCGTCATACATAAACTGTTAAAAAAAGCATATTTTTAGTTAAGAAATAGCTAGTTTTAATAAATAACTTATCTCTAAAGGAACTGGATAAAAAAACAACATTTGGAAAGTACCGGGCTTTAAGCCAAAAGCCGCTGTACAAATTCTTTAGAACTCAGAGCAAGAGTGTTATAAATTACATACATTCCAACAGGCGTTCATACACAGAAGGACAAAATGGCGTCTCTCAAAACAAAATGGTCTCTTAACCCATCATTCACCAGAGCCCCCCCACATCATTCACCAGAGCCCCCCGCAGTCCATATCTTTCACAGACTGGATTTCATTTTGGATCTAAGGTTATACTGTAACGGAAGCAGAATTCTGTCTACCCATTTTTGGACGACGTATCGCCTTTACATATTATTCCATATTATTACTAATAATTATATTTGTATTTTATCTCTCATCTGCTGTGGAATGCACACGTGACACAACGCACACATTCTATAAATATGAAATAATTTTTGTGCTTTTTGTGGGGGGGCTCTGGGGAGAGTGATGAGAATAAAATGGGACCATTTCTCATAGTTCTACTTAAACAATTTTAATTTGCGTGGCAGTAGAGGCAGAAATTCTGATACAATCATTTTTAGTGGCCACAGCTAAGAAATATATTTTATTTAGCGCTTTGGTGTTTTTTTTTTTTTTTTTTTTTTTTTTTGTTACCGGTGGAAAAATGGAGATAATAAATCACCGGCAATGACTCAGATAGAATTAATCAGTTTCTGGGAGTAATACTGGATTTTATACAATAATAACTAACTAGTTATGCGTTTGTCAAATCTTCCTCGTGCTGTCGAATTTGTAGAAATATACTACATGATATTAACAAAGAATAGCAACATATCACATAATGCATATTTATATTTCATCCTGAAGTGGCACAAAGAGTCGTAAAACAAAAAGAACATCAGTTATTTCCGGGACATGAAGTTACGGTGGAGCCCTGTGTCCGGCACGCCTTGAACAAGTTGCAGGTACTTCTTCCTTTTTATTTGTTCTGAATCTTCCTCGTTTAAGACAATTATATTGCAGACTGGCTAATATACACGGATTATCCGACTTGGAGAACCTGGAGAAAGAGACGGATCCACTTAAATTAGCTTTCAATAAGTGACAGTGCCCAATGCCTTACTAAAATCTAGATAATTATTTTCATTAAGATATATAACAAAATAAGTTTTTCATCACAAAAAAAAAGAAGTAAAAATATGTATTTGCAGAGCATTTAAACTTACAATTTTTTTTATATGAAATTGTTTCCCATTATTTCATCTGCTTCTTATGTCAGACTTACTGGCTTGTAGTTACCAGACTGTCAATTTTTTTTTACAGTGGTATTACATTTACCAAGTTTCAATCATCTTGAGTCACTTACTGTCAATATTGATTGATTCAATTATTCTACTAATAATATTAGTACTAAACTCATTTAAAATTTTTAGATTTACTCCACAGGCCCAATAGGTTTACCTAAAATCCCTGTAAATCTATTTAAACCTATTTATTTTGTTATGTTTTTGTTTTGTTATTTCTATATCTGGTCTTTAGTCTATATGCCACCTGTTTTATTTTTCTTCTTTACTTCTATATCTGTCATGCATATCGTTATCTCTTTATTATTGTAACTGTTGAAATATAGTCGGATGAATTCATATATAAGACCTTTTCTTTGCAGTTGTTCTCCGATGTTTCCCAGAGAACAGTTCTTTTGACGGGTATTAATGGTATCAAGGACACGGAAGAGAACATTCAAGATGAAATAGAGATTTACTTTCAGAAACCAAGTAATGGAGGTGGAGAGATAGAATCCATCGTCTACACTCAGAATAAGGAGAGGGCCGTTCCCTTTGAGCAGGATTAAATTTCTGAATGATACGCATTATCTACTTTTATTTTAATGATAATTTTGCTGCAAAGGAATAAAATGCCATAGAGGAATTTTTTGTATGTTTTATTAAGATGCCCGGTGTGATATTCCTGGTCATACTTTAAAACCAGCGGCCGCCTGATGACCACGTAGCACGTGGCCTCACACACCAGCCATCGCTCCTACCTATGTCATAATCCTGTGATGACCAGTCCGGCCCTGGTAATCATATATTAATATATTGTATCATAATAGTTCTTATAACCCGGCCGTCCTACTTAAAACATAACAACCATTTGATTCCCTGTCTATTTTGTCAGCAGGCTGTGTTTGGAGCTGTTTAATGTGAAAGTTCATCTCATGGAAGCTGAGACAGGTGCTGAGGATAGGTGGTAGCCTGTGGCAGAGCCAGCATTAATAACTAATCGATATATTGTCCTCAAGTTATTTCCCTTTTCCACAGCCCATCCTTACAAAGCCTACAGAGTCAACAGAAAATTAGCAACTTAATAATGGGGGGCTTGCAAATCATGAGAACTAGAAGTAAAAAGATACTTCTCCCCATGGTATAGACTCTGGTCGCTGATTTTATAGGTTAGCTTTAAATAATATGATAATAATAACAATAATAATAACAATAATGATAATAATAATAATAATCATACAGTTATGATGGTGCAGTTAGCTCTATATCCACACGAGGGCACTCTAGGACAGCTTTCTAAGTCTGCTTACTAAGCCATAAGAAATGTTGCTTGGTGATACCTGCAGTGAGCTTTTGACAATAACAGGTTTCATATGCCGTGATTTGTAGCATTAGAGTTCAGGGCTGTACTTTTTATTATTACAGACACTGTAGCGACTTCTTCTCTTTGATGATCCATTCTATACGCTTCTGGAGTGCTCTACAGATGATTAGAGGCAAGGTTACCTCTATACAGTGTGGGGACCCAGGGGCAAATGCAATACTTGTAGGAGCCCTTTGCTCACCTTGCATTGGTCCTGCCATATTCAGCATAGCCATGTGCATGGTTAAAATACTTCACTATATTAACCAGTACCGCTTCTACTGGGAGGCTGTTCCACGCATCCGCTACACTCTCAGTAGAGGGGTTCCAGAAAATGTAGTTTAAGGAGTAGGACTAGCAATGTTCCATCTGAGATCTTCAATCCAGCTCAGTCTAACCCCAGTAGCCCTCTTTAAACGGTTTCTATGCAAACCTCAGCACATTTTACATAATATTCACAGAATCTCAGTAGGAATGATGGAAGGGCTCCTGTGCCATTTCCATAAGGCCAGAAAGCAGGTTTTTTTCTACTTGAATTGCAATGCCCATGATTCGGGTTACAGATCACAATAAAGCTAAATCAGCAAAGGCTGCGATCCCTTACCCTGAAGAAATAATTGCATATCAACAGAGTGCATCATACATTAACCCTACGTATTACATTCATTGCAGTCACGTATAAAGCAAATAATACTCCATCTACTAAGATCCTCCTTTTTTAATTTAAAAAAAAATGTAAAACATGTCATTTAATATCTATACAGCCTGAATAGTACAGTTTCTCTACATGTGTTAAGAAACATTTCTATTCAATAACTCTATTCCAATTTTAATTAACTCCATTATTGAAATGATAAATACTATGTATACATGACAAGTGTATAGGTGCCGGTTCGCTTGTTTTGTCTTTCCTCGTTATGCTATGTTTGTGCCAACATCATATGGGGGCTACGATGATTGATCACACAGACACAGATGGTTTCTCAATTAAAAAAGGATGGTAGGAATCCATAGTAACACTTCACTACGATGTATTATAATGCATTTATTATTACCATATTCACACGTAGAACAGTCTCACATATATACAACTCCGCCGAGCACCAGAGAATGTACGAACAGACAATATAATTAATCTCATTACACAGAACATGGTACATTGTCATTTTAGATTTGTGTTCGCAGTGTGGAAGCTGCTATATCATTTTAACCTTTATAAACAATGTATATATATCATTCTATAGGTGACCTTAGCTAATGAAAAAATATTAATTAACCAGTGCAAGTCAAGCGTTACATTCACGCCTTTTAATGCGCACATTTTCTTCGCTCATTTCCATCTAAGCAAGCGATTAAAATGTAATTATTTTACATAGATCGTTCTCGGTGCGTTGCTAATGTGCATCATTTTTATGGGGCTGTCGTGATCTGGATATATTTGTAATTAGTGTAATTCACATATTTCTACTGTTAACAAATAGCATTCCCTGGGTATATCCTTGGGCTGTAAAAGTGGCTGGGGTGGGCTGGCCCAAAGGCCAGGGGGGGCAATAGAACAGGGCCAGTCTGCCCACTTGCAGAGGCAGGAACGCAGTGGGGTCAGGCAACGTTACATGAACCCACGGTAATATCGCTCTAAGGAACAAATCCAAGCAAGAAAAATAAGTGAATTGGGTGACAGGTGAGAGAAATGCGGTGAGAAAGGTGTGATGAGAGGCATGAGTGGTGTGATGGAATGAGGTGTGATGGTAGTGTTCTAAGTGTGAGTGTGTGTACTGGTGCTAGTGTGTATGTTACTAGGGAAGGCAAAGGGCCAGAAAGGGCCAGTCCTCAATAGTGTATATAGGCTAGTTGAGAAGATTAGAGATCATTCTTGTAAATGATCCAATGACTATCAGGGTGATCTACTGCCCTAGTCAGCTTAGGCCTGAATACGCCATTGAAGGCACCCTTAAACGCACAGGTCACAACACAACCCCACTGGCTGCATTCTGTCCATCAGACCCTTCAATAAAAAACAGGGTGAAATGGTAAGTCACGAAAGGGATAGGAAGAGATAACCCAATGTAAGGGGTGCCTCGGAAATGCGAGTGAATTAGCAGGTATGGTGATATAATTTTAAAGAAATTGCAACACAGTCAAGAAAATCACGATAATTAATTACACATTTTACTAAACATCAAAATATGCCCAGAATGACACAATAATCGCGAACCCTTTGCGAATGTTTATTAATCTGAGTTATCAACTTTACAGACAAAGGATCTGCATTGCGGGTCTTTGAACCGAGGGAAATTCGCTAGATAAACCCTGCGTGTTTTACACATTCTGCGTTCACAATAAAAATAATTAACGTCTCGGTAAAAACAAACTGTTTACTTTCAAGAAGCCGTTAGTTTTGTGTCAAAATGTTTCAAAGGGTAAAGCGTACACATATTTAACAGCATTATCATAACATGAATATTAAAAAAATCTAACGTGAATAAAGAATAACGTTTTCCTTCTGTAAAAGTCATTCCAGACATTTCTTAAAATAGATTTTTTTTTTAAAACATGTCAACAACGTGAATAATTAACCAAAACACCTGTCTCTTCAAAGGAATGAACGCACGTTGCTTTTTAGCTCATGTCAACGTGTAGGGAAGATCACAGAAAACTGTTTTGTATAATAATGTCTGTCGAACTATACGGCTTTTGTAGGAAGAGAATATGCAAATATTGTGGGACCCATTTAGACATGGGAAGGGGAAAAAAAAGAGGGGTTTGAATTGTTGGCATTAGGGCCGTGCTGGTGATGACAGGGTAGTCCCGGCACTTTAAGGCCAGCGGCCTTCTGATGATGTAAGTGCGGCCTGTGGCTTGATATGTGGGGCCGCATTCTAGGTTTCTATGCTCACGCTGGAGCAGTAGATTGGGTAAGTGGGTGACGCTGTTGGCCTGCAGACCACCGGCCTTTTGCCCCATGTGCCAGTATGGGCCAGGCTGGGGTTGGATCAGCAGGCAAAGTGAATTCATCATTCTCCTGTCGGTAGGACATATTTTTCAGGCATGTACATTTTTTTGAAGAGCGTGATATAAAGATAAGTCAATCATTTGGATAAAACGTTTTGTAACACTTGTGATTAACAATGCAGAGCTTCCGAGACAGTGACATTGTAATTTACATTGTACATGTAAATGAATGTAAATGTAAATGAATGTAAATTAAGCTAAGAGTTTTAAGTGTCTAGTTTCTCTCTATGCTAGCGCTAAGATTTTGGGGGCTCTATAAAATAAAATGAGATTAAAGGTGCTGTTCCATTTACTTTGCTGAATGTAACATTTTATAATTAGGTTGTTGCCATAGAAACTGAATATGTTTCTGTGATGCTTGTATCTGCTTAAACCTTTAGAGGAAACAACAACATAACAGATCTGCTAAGGTGTATGATTAATGTGGTATTGAAGAGGAACAGCACCCCCTAAACACTTGATTCTAGATGTTCAAACTTAAAATGGGATGGGTTTTCATACTTTTGTTGGAAGAAATTTATGGATTGGGTGCATTACATTATATTGAGGATTATTCACTAAAGCAGAAACTTGGAAACTTGCAAGGACGTTACTGATTCAGGTATTAAAGGGCAAACGCACGGCAAACACAGACCTTTAGGACATATCAGCCCCCAACACCCTCCTAAAACAACACCGTGAACCAAGGCTATTTCCAAGTATATTTCCAGGATGGTAATCCCTAATTAACCTTTAACATTTGCATTTAGGTATAGAGAGGAATGTGTTAAACTATGACATCATAGCATCAGAACCAATCTTTTTGTGTGTGTCCGGATTTGGAAGATGCCCTCGAGGATTTCCTGTAGGCCCTTCCTCTGTAACTCGGAAGGATATGGGATGTCATACGTTTTAGTTAATCAGATACTTTCGCGTGGATTCCACAAAGAAGTCTTTATAATCAAAAAAAAATAACAATGCCAGCTATACAAGTCACAAAAGCTACATTGTTTAAATGTTCAGTTTCTAAATTGAGCCCTAAGGTTTGAAATCATAGCTTGGCCAGGTACGTACATTCTGAAAACAACATGTGCTTTATTATAAAACCTGCGTGTTTTGGATGAGCCTGCCCGTTGGCAATTTCCTACATTGAGAAGATCCAACGCCTGCCACCTGCATCTGATCTTCAATCCAGCGTCCTTAGACCTTAAAAGGTTCCCTAATGAATTTAAAGAGTCGCTTCCAAATGCTTGGGTTAAAGGTTTGGTTCCAGATGTGGTGGGTATTTAATAGCACCTTTTCTCTCTTACTGTTATTAAGGTAAAACGCCAAAAAAAGTCTTTAATAACTATATTATTAAAAAAAAAAAAATCATTAAAAATATTTCTTTTTCTTGTAATGAGTACCTAACAATCTACTAACGAACAAATGAAAATAAAGGGATTTTAACCCGTTTTTTCTCAAAGTAATATTAAAATTGTCTTAATTGCTGAAAAACATTATAGGATCGGTAAAAAGATTTAGATTTTGTGGTTGCTGAAACTATAAAACCTCAGCGCCTTCCTCCATATTCACATACATTCGGTGTCGTGGTCAGAATATCATTAAATTAGATCAGCCTTAAGATATTATCAGTGACGGGATGACTTACATGATCCCGAAAACACGCGTCCCTTTAAATGTATCGATGTATGGAGACGTTAACAATCCGGAATGTTTATGCAACACAAATAGGATTATTTACTAAGTGCTGTTTCGGGTACCATCTGTCCGCTGCTCCGATTGACAGTTTTTTTCAATTATTTGCCTTTAGGCTAAACTGGTCTACGTTTCCTTCATTCTAAACAGTAGCGGGATTACTATTCAATATTACATTTCATGTCTTCTTAACCTTTATATTTGTTTTCCGTCAATACAAACATGATGAATGTATATTATCGATCGTCGATTCATGTTTTATAAAGATGTAACCTGACGTAACATCAACGTTTGTGCACCAGAGGACATAATATCTCATATAAAAAAGGCATAAATGATTTAATAAATGAATTAATGCTTGGTAATCTAGACTGGATCATCAAAATATAAAATGTTCTTAGTATGTAAAGAGGGTAAAGTTGAGATACCTAGAACTTTCTCCACCTCAATATTGTAGTATATGGATATAACGGATGCATACGCTGCATGTACATAGCGAATTAGAACCGTTAAGACGTATAGACCAGAATTTTATGTCTACGATATAATTGAAATCAAACAATGTCATCTAAAAAATATGTTGCTGGCCGTTTAAATATTTGATTTATTATGGATTTACATTCCGCATGGTGATTAATCTTTTTTTAATTTCCTCATTTGGAAATATTTTTTGGTCTCCAGTGGGGGAGGGGGGGGGATTATTCCATACTAGTTTGCATATAATTACGCTAATAATCACAACATCTCATGTATGGTAAATATTGATACACACATTTGTTCATGTGAAGTGGTAGCGGGTCAGCTGTTCCAAATTGCCCTACAATCGTCTTTTAATTCATTTACAAATAAATACATAGGAGCGTTAACTCATAAAGCCTAGTCTTTGGCAAGCTGGGACGGCAGATGGAGTCATTTAAACTGTTGGAACGTCGACACATAGCAGGGAGTTGCAAATGCAGCGGCTTCCATCTGGGCTACAAAACGGCAAAGAACGATGAATGGCGAGAAAGTGTGATTGGCTTCCTTATAAGAAATATTAGATCAGCTGCTTGGCTGAAGAACAATGGATTGACCGGCCCAGGGAGGCCACGGTGTAACATTGATATTCCCGTTCCGCGTCCCACCGAAGGAATTATACCTCCATGCAAAGGAAATCAAATCAACTCTGCCCAATGCTTTGGAGGACAGAAGGTGACAATTTAGATCCATTCAATCAGGAGAGAATTAATAAAAAGCCACGATGGCGATGATGGTTCATCATCGTCAATTTAAATCCATGTGACGAGTGCTCCTTTCAACCCAACCATCCCTTTGAGGATTTAACATTTTTTTAAATTCTCTATACATACCATTAATATAACATATAGCGTTATAGTTTTATATAGTTTTATATAGTTATATATAGTTTTTCTTTAAAATGTTTTATTATTTTTTTAATCATTTCATTCGGTTCCTCGGCATCATACATTTTATCTACAATTAGCCACATAATTGGAATGTAATATTACATTGTATCATAACAATGAATACATGAATATTATGGAAAGCAAATGTCCTTCGTATATCTGAAATGTATATAAAGTGTACGAGCCGCTAGCATTTTGATTCTTTTCAAAGATTTAATGATATGGATTTTTTTTTTACTTGTATTGATTTATTTCTTTGTGTCCTTTATGACCTGTGTTTTAGTGCCAAGATTCAATCAATAACATCAGACTTTTAAATATTTTACAAATACGGTTATATGTTTTCTTTATTAATAAATACTGCAGAGCTTTCAAGACATAAACCAGAAGTTATAACAAAAATAAATGAAGCGCTGCATCATCATATGCACTTTAACGATGGTCCCGCTTTCAAAGTCTTGGGGTGATTTAATCACCATACAGCTCGTCAGCAGAATGGATACGTTAGTATACGTCTATGGATAAGTGAGCAGGGTGGACTCACTTTTAGACTTAGGGTGAGACCCACGAGAAGGAAACGTGTACAAAGAGGTATGAGACTAGATCCACAAAGAATTGACATCTTAATAACCTTTCCTATGAAGTGTTGCCATTGAAGAGAGTCTCAGCTATAAGAAAGGAACGATTTCCATCAGCATATCTGTATATTCCTGCCCACAATGGCAGCCCAGAACCAAAATGCGACACAGGACAGGCTATTGGTATTCCAAAATGTCTTGGTGTGCTGAAGGGGACATACCAAGACATTTTGGACAATGCTACGCTTTGTGGGAACAGTTTGGGGAAGACCCTTTTCTATTCCAGCATGACTGTGTCCCAGCGCACAAAGCAAGGTCCATAAAGACATGGTTGGATGAGTTTGGTGTCGAAGAACTTGACCGGCCGCACAGAGCCCTGACCTCAACCCCATCGAACACCTTTGGGATGAACTGGAACGGAGGTTGCAAGCCAGGCCTTCTCGTCCAACATCAGTGCCTGACCTCACAAACGCTCTACTGGATGAACAGGCAAAAATTCCCACAGAAACTCCCCAAAATGTTGTAGAAGACCTTCCCAGAGAAGTAGAAGCTGTTATACCCACAAAGGATGAACCAACCACATTAATATGGTTTTGGAGTGCAATGTCACAAAAGCTCTGTACCGCCTTTGTGAGAGGATTAGATATGTTGATGGTGATTTTTATTCTATATTAAAACTTAATAAAAAAATGTGTGAATTAAAGTCATATTTTCTTAAATGATTTTATATTTATTTATATTGCAACATAATATTTTGCAGCACTGTACATAAAGGTAATTTCTTGAAAAAGGTGAACTAAAATATTTACGTCAACCATGTCTGGATTTTTATTGCTTTTAAATTATATAATTGCTCACAGGTACTACTATACATTTGAATGATAGCTATTAATAATGATATTATAACTACGTATACTGTTATAATGAAGTGGTTAAACAAAGGCTCTCCAGTTGTGAACAGTTTATTCATTTTGAATGATGTTTTTAGTGTACTTTGGTATTACTTAGAAAGTTACCATAAGGTTTTATTTTGTAGATACATCATGCGAAAGAAGAAAAAATATTTTAGTTATTACTAGTATATCCACTGGGAGTTACATATCTTATATATTTTTTATTATGTTCCCAACTCTCGTTCTAAAAAGATACATAACAATGCCAGCTCCGACTTTCATAATGCGACATATCGTCTCAGCTAGGAGAGGGGGAAATAAATAAAATATTCAGGAATATATTAATATATGAACATCCATACCCAGGTAAGTTAGTTTAAGGGATAAGCTTGAACGCTAAAATGGAAAAAGACTTCTAGGGATGATCAGTTGTCCAGATTCATTTGCAGTACCGTTCAGTGGACCATTGTTCATGGTGGAAGGGAATGATATGAAGGGAATGAATGAAGGGGCCTCATATGCCTTAAAAGTTTATGTAACTCATAATCTTACTCTATGAACGCTGGTCACAATTTTTTTTTTGGGTTAACTTACCTTTTGAAGAGACGTCTAGATATCTTCGTCTTGGCCACTAGGACTAGATCATTGAGCATATTATAGGTCTGGCTTAAGAGTGAATAGGTACTCCTTCAAAGTACCAATATTTATTTATATGCTGAAATAGAAAGGTAACAATGTAACTCACAGTTAATACTCTAATTTATTTGCATTTGTTCCCTTGGACACACGGCTCCGCCAGCTTCTTGCTAGAACAAGTTCTCTGTTGCTGGCCTCAACTTTAATTGCCCAACTATGGTCTGTGGGACAACTGCCACCTTTGCGTACCTGTGCTTACCTTTGGTTGATTGATGTTTGGAAGTGTTTTTTTTTTTAGCTGGTCTTGAATTTAATGATCAACAATTGACTGCCTTCTCAAGAGGAATTATATATATATGTAGAAAAGACAGCTGGCGGGGTCTGAACGTGCCATGGTAGGAATGTGCATTTCCGCAATCATGCTCCATGACCTTGGTGCTCTGGATCATTGCTGGGATCTATTGCCTTGGTGCTCTGGATTTTAAGTATGTTTCTTTTTACTGATTTATATTATGGCAAATTGCGGTTAATTACCAAAACACACATCTCGTGTGTCTTTTTATGTAATTAAGACCTATGAATATCAATTTCCTGAGAAGACTTACAGCCAGACTGTTATGGCTATTTGATACTCAAAGTTCTGCTCCAATTTCACCTCTGAGTACCAGCCCATAATATTTTATAATCCATCAAGCACATTCCAGGCCACTCACTGCATGTCACATCGATTATGTGTCCACCTTATACTTTGTATCAAAATTCTGCCTTGGTTGCTGTTTATGGGTCTTCCAAGCTCTTTGTCGATATAATGAATAAAAAACAAACTAGATGCTGGAGGTTCAGTGAACACACTATTAAAAACTGGTCGGAAAACAGAAGACATTTGCAAAGCATTAACATCTATATAAAAAATAATTGGTTAAAAAATTCTACTGGTCGGGGAGAGAGGTGACTTATTTCAGCTAGAAGCAGTGACTGATGCATGTGATAGTGAATGCAGTCCACATTTGGTGAAACTGTCCTTATGTCCCCCAAATTTTCCATTGGCTACCACCAACATGACCACGACCATAGTGACCAGTAACCATTACCACTTTACCCATAAAGACTACCAACTAAATAGGTCACTCAAGGTTGGTCCTTGTTCAGCAGTGTTTGGTGTTCCTCAGCACTGTGTGCAGTTCAATTGTGCCTGAGCGTGGACTATACATGCATACACTATATGGACAAAACTATTAGGGCACCTGACCATTACACCAACAGGTACTTTAATGGCATTGCATTCTAAATACATAGACAGTAATATGAATTTGGTCCCCCCTTTTGTAGTTATAACAGCTTCCACTCTTCTTGGAAGGCTTTCCACAAGATTATGGAGTGTTTCTGTGGGCATTCAGCCAGTAGAGCGTTTGTGAGGTCAGACACTGGTGAGGTTGGATGAGAAGCTCGGCTCACAATCTCCATTCCAGTTCATCTAAAAGGTGTTCGATGGGGTTGAGGTCGGGGCTCTGTGCGGCCGGTCAAGTTCTTCCTCACCAAACCCATCCAACCATGTCTTTATGGGCCTTGCTTTCTGGGCTGGGGCGCAGTCATGCTGGAATAGAAAAGGGTCTTCCTCAAACTGTTTCCTCAAAGTTGGAAGCAAAGCATTGTCCAAAATGTCCTGGTATACTGATGAACACATCCTAATTTACCCATATTGCGAAATAATTGATACGCATGTAATTCCGCCATGCAAGGACACAGGTCAGACATTCCACGACTTCTAAAGGTATTAACAAAATCTGTGCTATGCTCATTAGGAAATTGAGAGCAGATGTGCCGGCGCTGTGAGTTCTAAAAATAAAAAAGATCTGATTATAGAAGAGAATGCAAATTAATTGGAAAAAAATGCTGATTGGAGTTTCTTTGTCCTTGCTTTGTAAATACTGCTGGCCTCGTTTCTGCAAAGTAAATAATGCTATGTTTATTTAATTTTATTTATAACTTCGCCGTAGACATCATTATAGAGAAAGACATGTTACAACACATAACAACTTAGATTTGGATAGGAGGGTAGAGATATAGGTGGGGTACACAGATGCCAAGAGCAATCTTTGTAAGGAGAGGAGTAGTGACTTTAAAGCATGAAATTAAGTGTCATGCCGGTCTTGACACCTTTTGCTACAGGTCTCAGATTTCACATTTCGCGAGCTAAGCAGGCGTCTTACCTTTAAATCAATTGGCAGTCAAAAAACAAACGCTATACCTAGTTTTAATCAACGAGTTTAGTTCGGCCAAGCTCTGTGTAATTCCACCACTGTGTATGCCATTTGTTAATTGCAGTCTTTTTCCAGAAACGTAGACTTGTATGGCAGATAAGAACCTTTCCGCCCATGTAGTCTGCCCATTTTTTCTGACTGTAAAGACTCCGACCTTAATCAGTCCTTGGTCTCATCTTAGATTCAGGATAGACATATGCCATATTCAGTACATGTTTAAATTCCTTTACTGGGGGGGAGGCTGTAAACACAATAGAATAATGAAAAATACAATTCCACTATAGCCATCAAACAAGGGAAAACTCTTTTGGATTTCACATTTCTAGAATGGCCCACTAGATGGCCTTCGTGTGAAACAACAGAACTAAGGTACATAAACCAAAAAAAATACAGTATGCACATTTTAATTATATTAAGTGAACTGGGTCCAACTTGCCAGGTTCAGCATTCCATTTCCTTCAGCTGCGAGCGAATAACAAAGTACAAATAACAAAAGCACCTCTGTTCGCTCGCAAGAAGCGATCTCCTTCACCCAATGTCCAGATGTCAAAAAGAAGAGTTCAATTGTCAAGCTAATATTTATTCTGCATACAGACCAAGTTATTAGTGTAGCCCACTGCTGTGAAGTTCTTATGTTAATATTCTGGGCAAGCTTGGAATTTAAAGGGGTAACAACCTTCGTGCTATTTTCTAATGATGTAAGGATGGACTCGTCTTAAACACTTGCAAGTTAAGAGGGTGGAGGTTAAGCGTCAGTACCTACCGACCGCATTAAGCATGGTCTGCTCCTCTTCTACCCATTCTTATGAGTCTTTAGGTTTATTTTGCTTTACAGCATGGGTAGCGATACGAGAAATTATGCCGAGGAGTGTTTGAGATCTAAATCCACCATGAAGCAGGTCCAGGTAATTGGTTCTTTGCCAGACAAGGAGAAAGACCTGCACCTACCTCCAGTTACTGTATCCCCAGTCCCTACTTGGGACAAAAACCTGCTGCTACTTGTATTTGTTGTATCCCATGGTCTCTAGAATAAACTGAGACAGTTGATCTTCTTTGGCAACATAGTTGAGTTTTGAGCTGATCCCCCCTCAACACCTATGCTTAATTGTCTTGGGTTAATCTTGCAGGCATCTTACATGATACATGGTGACCACTTGGTGATGGAACCTGGCAGCCATGGATACATGATATCTGGTAATAGTTTGATTGACGGCACTTTTTGAAGATTGAGTTTAGGAAAATTATCGGGCTCACCTCCTGAAGACATTTTGAAGTATCTATAGGAACACTCGGTGAAAAGCAGATAAAATCATAAAATAGACATATTACAATATAATTTTTTTGTAAATATTCATATTGACATATTATTGTATCACCATATGCGATTTATGTCAGCATTAATCCGATATACGTATGACCTGGTGTTATTATTGGAATCCCTATTGATGTATCTATTGTTTGTATAATTGTCTAATGTGTCTTTAAACCAAACATCATACATTATTGATCTAATTTATTTAAGATTAATCTTAAACTTGGCAACTCTTATCTGCATATCATAAGCTTTTCAATTTCCTTTAACGGAAATTACTGCTTATCCCAAGAGTTATGTTCCACTTATACTTCTCCAATAAAGGAGTACATTTTTTATTGCGTTTAGTAGACTCGACTTATTGTAAAGTTTTATATTTTTCCTCTCTCTGCGCTTACCCCGAAGGTTTATCTATGCATAATAAATAGCTGCCAGTTTCAGCTTAATCAGGTTATTCAAGACATCTGTTTCATGTAAAAAAAAAAAACATTTTTAAAGATTTAAAATTGAGTTTGTTGCACCAGATTTTACAGAAATAAAAAAGTCAAACTAACTTGCTTAAAGGAAAGAAATGGATTAGTTATGTATTAATTAATTCAATTTATATAGAATGTTCTGTCTTTATTACAATTCTGGTTTTTCTTTGTCCCCAGCTATTTTGCATATGGATGAGAAGATATAATATTGACCCGCTGGTGCCTTCTCATACATTTTATTGACAATCAATAACAACTTGTGAGTTTACATTTTAGCTTGATTAATCTAGATTTAGGGCCAACTCAGTCTGTACAATGGGATATACCCTGATTAAATTAAGGAGGCTGTCTAGGAATTCTCCATTGTGGAGGGTTCCAAGAAGTTTAAGAGATGAACTCAAGCTGGCCGATGTGTCTTGGTTGTAGAGGAATGATCCATTGGCGATTGAACAGTGAATTTGTTAGGGGTCCCGAGACAGTATCAGTTTAAGAACAGTATATGTAATCATTTTTGGGTTATTATAGATTTTTTATTCTTCCAACATTCCGCAGAGCTGTAGGATACCCCCCACGGTGCTTAAACCTAAAGCAGTAGCATAGGGACCTCTTTATCTACTCTGAAATAACTAATTTCATCCTAATTTCCCCCTCATCTTTATTATCCAAAGAAAAAAAAATCATGAACTGTTTACCATTTTATCTTGGTTGGTTAATTTGGACCGATATGCCTCTCTTTTTATCTCATAATCTTCATGAGGACTGCTATTCTTACGTAGAAATATCTCCTTTATTCAAACAGAAATTGTCCAAATATCTTACAGGTCACCAGTTAATATCTTCTTTTCTATATATATATATCTAATAGTCATTGTTTGATGACACAGATCTCTGGTCAGATCTCACCTATTGTGTACAGCCCTGGAGACACCATCTCCAGAAGGATATTGACGTGTTGGAGAGAGTCCCGAAGAGGGCAACAAAAATAATGGTGAATAGTTTATAGGAGGAAAGGAGAGGGGGTGCTTGTGATAGAAACATTTAAATACCTAAAGGGAAACGCACAGGAAGGAAATGTATTTCAAAGGAGGGGAAATATATAAATGGGAGGCCATAACCTTAAACCAGAGCATCAAAGGTTTAGATGTAATGTGAGGAAGTTTTACTTTACCGACTTGAATCCGATTGAGGTGCCGTGTCATGAACTTAAAAATGCAGCTCGAAGACCCCCCAGTATGGCTGAAATAAAATAATTCTGTTATTAGGGGGCCACAATTCATCTCCAGGTATCCCAAATGTTTGATTGCAGTTGTTGCCACCAAGGGCGGCGTAACCAGTTATTGGGGGGGGGGGGCAATTACTTTTTGTGTGATATAGGTTCTGATTAACTCTTTACATTCAATAAATACAATTATCATTTAAAAGCCGTGTTTTGTGTCTCATATTACAATTAATTGGATGATCTGAAACATTTGATTGTGAGAAATGAGCAAGAATAGAAGAAATCGGGAAGGGGGGGCAAATACTTTTTCACAGCGCTGTACCTGGATGCTTCTTTATTCTCGATGCGTAGAGAAAATTGACCTTGAAATTGAAAACCTGGCAGCTCTTTATGGTTTAAACAAATACAGGTCTTTGTGCTCCCTCTCTCCACGTATCAGTACCTGGCACGAAGACAATATGACTATCATCCTGAGACTCAAAACACATTCTTCAAATATCTTCCTGGGAACACACAGACAATAGTAACATTTTGCACTGTCAGTGTTTTGCCAGGTCCGAAATAATGTTTTCTTTCTTTTTTCGTTAAATCCTTGCCAACATAGTTACTTACCTGGAAGAGTCAGTTCTCTGACATTTGCTATGAAGCAGACCTGCACGCTATATGAATAACTAGGATAAAATGTAGGATAACCTGACTATTGAACACGATGGAAAATTCCACCATGACATTAATTTGACAAACATGATAAATGATGTCATAACATCGACATCATTGGTGAATGTGACGATGTTCTTTTGCCATAATTAAAGGATATGAATGTATAGATATATAAATATGTGTTTATGTGTGGGTGGTTGAACCTCCTGTTGGTTTGGTATATGGACCCTGATGGAAAACGAGGACAGACCACTTTGTCTGTAAGGCCCACCTATGCTGAGACACATGGAGTGTTGTGTTATGACATCATAACCAGAGACTTCTTGGTTATTGTAAGGTGCGGACAAGAGAGTTATGTGCCGGTGGAGGAATAAAACTTCCGCCTTGATGGGGTCACAGGGGGGGGTATAGAGCAAGTGTAGCCCCTCTAGTTACACCAATAAAAGTAGGGAAACAAATTGCTCGCAGTAGGTTTTTCAGCCTCTTTGTGTAACAAATTTACTGAAATAGAATTCTCATTCTAACGCATCATAATCTCTGCGCGTTGAGCTTGTCAGTGGTTCCTCTGCACTTTAGGAAGAGCTATAATATATTATAAAGTCAAGGGTAAGTAATCTTAGTCACGCTGAGCCAAAGAAAGAAATTATGTACGTATCTTTATGGAGCACACAGACTACTTTAACATTATGACTGTCAGCGTTTGGCCAGAAATGTAATGAAATCAAAACAAAATCCCTAACAATAATTTCAACAACCAACATAATGACTTAACCAAGGCAAACAGGGCTCAGAGATTTAAATTAGATTTTGTTATATGTAATTATTAGTTCCAGGAGTGAGCTCGATTCCCAGACTATTCTGAGGAGAAATATGTGATGTTGGCTGCGATGCAAACAAGTCAATGTATTTCTAGAATCAACTGAGAAAAACAAAAGAGATTCTTGAACAATGTAAATGTTGATGAAGCCCACCTGAATTGTGAAGACAAGGTCTGATACATTTGGGGGGGGGGCATCTTGCAAGGCGTGTTCCCACATATCATCCAGGGTTGAAAGAGTCTCTATCCACAGATAGTTCCAGCATTCCAATTGAGAACACTGGTCATCAAGAGGACCACACGCAACCAAATGTGCTTTCTGCTATTTTTGTTCACGGTTCAGTTTGTTCCGTGGTTGGCCGTGTAAAACAATAAAGTATGTCTCAGATATAACCAACTTCTTATCATTTCCCTGCTTGATCTCTAGAGCTCCTGTCTATCCTGTATATTCATTCATGATTCTTTTCCTTTTCCACCTTCTTCTAGAGCAGGGGTGTCCAACCTGCGGCCCTCCAGCTGCTGCAGGACTACATCTCCCATAATGCTCTTTCAGCTAAGGGGCTGGCTGAGGAGTATGGGAGATGTAGTCCTGCAGCAGCTGGAGGGCCGCAGGTTGGACACTCCTCTTCTAGAGTGTACTTCAGAACACAGTTTGCCTTCCAGACATACCTTCCGGAATCATGTGTCCCTGGAATAAGGCCCACATATAACAGTAGGACACACCTACACATGCTAATACCCTTGGAAATCTATTTAAAATCTAGTTAACATTTACACCAGTTGCCATTTTTTCGGAGCATTCCAATTTGGTTGGCAGCCTTTTTATATTTTTTTAGCGCCTCTCTGTCTGAAACAAAATATTCCAAATGCTTTTTTAGCATTATTATAATTTCTCGAAAAACATTTCCCATGATCGTTTCCTGAGATTTTGGAAGGTCGATTGAGAAATGGCAATTAGGATTAGGAACTGTAGATTTTTTTATTACTATTAGTACTGCAAAATTACAATCCTGTGCCAAAATTTTGGGGTAAGCGATTATGTTTGAATGCTCTTCAGTATAACATACTTATTTTCAGTTTGCAAATAAGTACATTTCATTTAGAACTCGAAGAAGATGACTATAACGGATCTGCCACATAGAGCTGTGACACTGGAAGCAAAGAGACTTTATTCCTGAAGTAGGGTAGGAGCCATGGAGAAGCATGGAACCCGAAGACGCATTTATCTGCGTGCTGCCCACCCCGAGTTCTCCATCGTCTAATGAAGTACGGGGATATGATGTCATGTCCCAGTGCGCTGTGTATTAAAGGCGATGTGTATCTTTAAACAGACTCTATGGAGGCCTGTACACAGCGTCCATAGTGTCAATGGGCCAGTTGAGGAGATCAGAGACCTTCCCTGTAACCATCCCATTGAGCAGCAGCACACAAGGGGACCTGATCATCCAAGACGGCGATCTGCCCCAGTTTTTTGCTGCCCCCTTTCCTCACTGGGTGAGTATCTTGGGCTTGATCTTGGTCTTCTTCTTTTGGTCTGGCTCAACTCACAGAAGGCTCAGTTTATTAAGCTGAATCGGACAATCGCCTGTTTCGGATAATTATGCCATTAAAATATCTTTGCAAAGGCTGTGTCTCAGTCACCTTTTCATGCTAGGAAATACTTACGCAGTCGCTCCATTAAGCATTGATTAATAGCGCTAAATGTCTCGTATATTCAAAAGCAATAATAACATTATAAAAAGTTAATTGCAATTGCTTATCAGACTCAAGAGTACTTTTTGGAACATCAACCAGCAGGATACTCTCTCGTATTAGCATTTTTCATCTTCAGTTGGAATTGAAAACGATGAATTAAGCAATTAGCTATTGAGATTCCAGTGGGAGTTTTAATGTTTGCTGCACAAAACGATGCATAGCGACTATGGCCATACCTGGAAGCGTTCTAAATGCGCTCGTTCTGGAACTTTTACATTATTAACCCTTTAATAGTCCATCAACGGGAGATTCTACCGGATTGACTTGCTAATGGTAGCAGCCAAATGGTTTTAATGATGGTCCTTAAAAAAAAGACATGGCTTATAAAGAATAGGAAGTTCAAATGTGATATAACGGAGAGAAAAGCACCAGCTGGGATAACCTTTGAATAACCTTTTAATTAATACATTTATTGGTTATATGCTGCTACAGCTTTATAGTAAATATTAAGTGAAGACTTTCTCTTTGATCGTATCAGTCATGGTATTCAGTGGAAGGATGTGATAGAAAAGGTTACTTCCAAGGAGGGGAAACGTTAGAACAATCGGTCATAATCTAAAACTAGAGGGTCTCAGGCTTAGATGTAATATAAGGAAGTTTTGTAATTACTTTACAGAGAGGGTGGTAGATAAATGGAACATACTCCCAGCAGAAGTTATAGAGGGCTAATACAGTGAAGAAATGTAAACATGTATGGGATAGGCATACAACTATCCTGAATCTAAGACAAGACCAACGACTGATTAAGGTTTGAGTCTTTACATCAAGAAAAACGGACCGACTACATACGCAGAATGTCTTTTTTATCTCTCATCTCATGTTTCTATCTTTGTACATTTCCATTTACCAGGACCTCATATAATAAACCGTGTACTAATATGCTTTAAATCCCAGAGCTAGGTTTGGGTCCCTGTGTGGTACATAGAAATTCTAGACCTACAGGGGGGGTTTATGTTACCATGCCTGTTTAACCACACGTGGCCCCGTTCACTCCTAATAATGAGTTTGTAAATAATTCTGCCCCTCTCTATAATCATCACTATGGCTTCTGGCAATCTTTACGTCCCTTACAAGACGTCGGTGTAACACGAGCAAACGTCTTCTCCATCAGATGTATCAGATCTCCTTCATTCATCCAACATAGGAGTATAAAGTGATTACAATGTCTGCAATAAATTGTATCGAACAGTAAATGTAAAAGGTGTTTCTGTATTTCTGCCACTATGAAGAACCATCACTTATTGATATTTTTTATACACTTTGATACACGTTTAAATAAACTTTTGCAACAGAAATATTCTTTTCTGGATAGCGCAATGCCATCTCCTCTTGTAAAGTCGGTAATTTATGTGAGTCTGTCATTTGGTGCACATGGACGATAATCTATCACATCTGCTTTTCTGAGGACGTAAGTAGAATCATTTTGGAAAAATGAGGAACAGATTTTGAACGTAAAGACATCTAGTAGAAAAAGTTCATTTTGTCGAACGTCGTACAAATATTGCTTGTGAGAAAACACAGGAGGGTATAAAACGATGACTGTTTCGGTTATCTTGTAGAAAAAAACACAAAATGCTAACATTTATAACTTTTTGACTCTAATGATTTAAATTATGATATGTTTACACATATACAAAAGAATGAGATGTTCCAGAGAAAGTGAAGAAGTCTACTTATTCCGGCTTAATCACAGTGATTGCTTAGGTTCATAAAAAAAACCTCAGACAGGTTTCTTCTTTTTAGAGACAATCATATAATTGTGGCACAAATGCTAGAACAACCACCACGAGCCAATGTTTTTAACAAGAATGTCCGTGCCTTGATTCAGCTTTCTAATTAGGGAGAGCCTCATGAATATGCAAATTACCCACCTGGGAATATTTTGTGAATTCTCCCTAAAAGTAAAGATGAGGACCTCCTTGCTTAATATGCTTACAACAATAATGCCAATTGACCTGCGGACCAGGTACTAAAGTTAAAAAAAAATAAAAAAATCTCCACCTAAGGGCATTTTTTTTTCTTAAGCACCGCTAAATGATCAATTTATTCCTTTTTTGTGTTCATTCCCCTTAATTAAAAAAAAATATATTTTAGTCTTGTGAACATAACATAATCATTATTAATGTGAAAAAAAAAAACATATTAAAGTAGACCCACCCCAAAGGACATTCTAAAATCAAGACACAAGACAAGCTTCATTTGCAAAATAATAAATCATGACAAATGATAACCCCAGCTGGCCATTACTAGAGAGTTGCTCTTAACATACAGTATATGTCTAGATTGTCTCAAGGGGCATAAAAAGAGGAGAAGACTAGTTGCTCACTGGTGCCATCACAGAGAAAAAAAACTTTACAAACATATTAGACTTGTCTCACCCGGGACAGGAGAACCAAAACAGCTTGAGTCCCAATTTTAATCCTGAGCATCCATATGAGCTCAAAGGCTCATTTAACGGAACTCAGAACCATGATTCTAGAGTGTTCCTACATACTCAGCTCAGTAGAGTTCAATAAGCGTTGAGTAACTAGTTGTTTCTTACAGATTCCGCCCAAAATTCAAAATCTTGAATCTATCACTATTTGTATCTTGTCAGCCATTATAAATCTCCAGTGACAAAAATCATTTTTCCATTATGTAAAAATTACTCTTTATGGTGTAATTAGCAGCATTTAAATAATAGGATTTACAACAAGCGGATTTGCGCTAAATTATAAGTGAAAAGGAAGAATATATATATATATATATATATAATACTTGTAATTGTGTTCCTTCTTTAGCAGAGCTGGGAAGTGGCTTAGTCATACAGATCAACAGAAGTGTCCTCCAGAACATATTCTGGATTAAATCCCTGCCAGTAAGAATTTGAGAAGGAGATAACTAGACACCTCTGGGTAATGGCATCATCAGTTATTTTGGTCAATCATGTGTGCAGACACGAAGCAGAAAAGGGATATATCATTTGTCAAAAAATATAAAAAGCCTGGAAGAAGAACATTTTTTTTTTATTTCCAAGCTGACATGTCTTCTCCCCATTTTCCCCAAAGTACAGAAAACATTTAGCATTTGATATTGGAGCAAATTACTTGTCTAACATGCCGAAGGAACGAAAACACTGCATCACTGTCTTATAATTAGTTCCAGATTACTATGAGACAATCAAAATAATAAAAAAAAAAACCCGGAGTGAATGAGTCAATGTCTTAACAGTTCAAGAGGTTCAACATTATCCTGATGCCATTAGAGACTTCAATTATTTTGTTTCAATAATGTGTTAATAATGCAGTATTCCTGACATATTGTCACTCAAAAAGCTTTGGTGACAGGGTAATTGTCTCCAGGTTCGAGACATACATTTTCTGCGGAATTATTTTGGCTTTCTCTTTCGGGGGAAGATCATGTGATAACAGCCATCTGAACAGCTTATATTTCAATGTCATGGAGAATTTTGGATGTTGACTGGACACCCAAGAAGAAACAATGGCGCACATTCCGCTGGCGATGACCATTAACAGCAGCTCTTCTAACGTGTTGATAAGATTGTGATTTTGTTTGCAACAGAATTAATATATTTGTATCAATATCGATAATTACCATGAAATGGATTTCTTTCTGTGTGGTCTCTATTTTGTTCGCGTTTAGGTTTTATCAGAGGAACATCTGACGAGATCGTAAATAATTCCGTTCTAGAACCATGAGAGACCCATTGGCAGAAATATAACCCCTTTTTGCCATTTGTTTTTATGTAAAATCAGATTTAATCTGTATTATTCTAGCATATATCACTATGTTTTTGGACTCTTACTTGGAGTAGGTTCAGGATGAGGACTGCCTGTGACGCCAATACCAGAAATTTGGATACTTAAGGGCGTTCATGCCAAACCAACAAATCTTTGACATCAAATGACATCAAAGACATGACTTGAGGCTCCATAATGCAGACCAAAAACTATAGAGCCCCTTTTTTCACTGGTACCACTGGACACACATGGGTACAGCTTAATGCTAGTTTAATGTTACCCATATTTTGTGCATTTCAGTGCAGTCAAGGGGTTCAGATATTTCCATAAGACTAAGCAAGAACATCCCTAGAGGGCACGTTTCTCAGTGGTGATATTGGAGACACATGGTCACCCATTTTACCATATTTCACCAATTTTTGCATGTGCTTTGCCAACTTCTAACCTATGATCAACCTCAAAATCATATTTCAAAACATGTAGCATGTGCCAGATATCTTTGACCACAAGCACCTATGGAGAGATGGATTTTCCACAAAAAAAGGGTAGGAGCATGAGGAATATTGTTTGAGGCTACCATGAAGCCCTTTCTCTTTTCTTCTACTATCTTCTCCCAAAACATGGCGCAGGCCTAATCTATCCCTTGGCATTCCTAAAAATATATGGATTGCCGAATGCCCAAACCAAGGCCTCGTCTTCTCTTCTTCCAGATTGCACTGCGATAATTGTACGACTTGCACTCTTACCTTGCGCAGAATATAAATATATTGCAAAAGCTGCAATAGCACAAAATATCAGTGTGTCTTTTTTTAATTTAGCGTGTTTTTCATCTTTCAGCCTTTTTGAGCTTCAAAGCCGTGAATTATGGACTTAGACACAGCAGCTAGTCAGAGTTTTTCGCATTATTAAAAAAACAAAACAACATAATGGTCTATTTTTAAATATATATATAGCAATCCTGGAGGAACATGGTATATATGAAGCAATCAACAGAAATGTTCCATTGGTTTCCATGGTGATGTCACTATATGTAGAACATGTAGACCTACGTGCCTTATTCTAGGTCAAGCAGAACTGGGATCATCCTGTGGGACTGCAATGCTTTCGCAATACGTTTAGAAGAACAATAACACTTCTCTTTCTTTTAGCAATTCTTTTGATTTAATAAGTTCATCATACCATAAACTGTGTATTTTTCTTGTCTGAAAACATTTTTTTCCCCCCGTTCTCTAAAGCTTACACAATTTTAGCCGCAGGGTCGAGACGCTGCCATAGCGCAAAGATCTCAATCAGTTCATTCCAAATACGAAACAATGTATTCATATTTCCGAACATCTCCATTTCCCGAGCAAATAACTCCACTACTTCTACTCTAAACATTTTGCATCCTACAGCTTTTATCGCTTGGAACCCAGTTTTTTTTTTTTTTTAGCTAAATATGAATCAGATATTCAACACGTTCTTTAAAAATTTCCATTATGGTTTAATAATTTAAGGCACAATTTTTTAAGGACAGTACCTGGAACTGTGATGGAATTTGTAAATGTGTTTCTAATTTAATTCTGGTCCATTTGGTCAGAACGAAAAATTGTAACAGGAAGTCCCCGCGTTCAGACCGGACTCTACGGTTCTACAGCTGGAGCCTGTGTTTGACATGGTTATAGATTCCAGATGTTGCGTTTAAGCCAGTCTCATAACTCAACAGCGTGCAGATCCCCAGAGTGACCGACAAACGTTCAGGAAATTCTAGTTTCTGCTAAATTTCAAATAGTCGGGTAAAAGTACACGGCAATGTCCACAAAAACAAACCTCTTTGCAATGTAGTTTTACAGGCTGGAAAATGCAATTTCTTGTGTATTTGATGGTAGACAGACTTTGTTTACTTGCGATAAGTTATGCAAACTGGCTCAAATTAATTCAGGTTTTTTTTTCTTTAACCACAAAATGCCAGATTTCTATCGTGCCGTTAAGAGCAATAAATGAAGCTAATATTTTCTTGGGAAAGCATTATTGTTATTTTTATTAAATATGCACAGTATGTAATTGAGGGTTATGGACATCTTTCTTACCTTGACAATTAATTTGACGTTAAAGCAACTGGATGTTGCATGAATGATACGCACGCACTATTTCTGTGAATATTGCTTATAGTAATGAGGGCAGTATATATATATATATATATATATATATATATATATATATTGTAGTGTGCAAAGGTTTTAGGCAGGTCAAATCAATATTTTAGGTACAATTGCACAGGATTTTTTAAGGAACTCGGCAGGTAGGTTGTTCCGAATATCTTCGAGAACTAACCATAGTTCTGTGGAGTTAGGCGCCTCAGGTGCTTCTCTTTCTTCATGCAATCCCAGACAGACTCGGTGATGTTGAGATCAGGGCTCTGTGGGGGTCAAACCATCACTTCCAGGACTCCATGTTCTTCTTTACACTGAAGATAGTTCTTAGTGGCTTTGGCTGTATGTTTGGGGTCATGCTGCAGAATGAACTTGGGGACAATCAGATGCCGGATTTGGTGAACAAACTGCCTTCTGTTACATCAGTCTAGGGCACCTGCTGCCATTTAGTTGAGTCATTTGGCCTTGTTTCCACGTTGGAGGCCGCAAGTCTTCTCGTGGTTTTATTCCAAGGCTGAGCTGATGGTGCTGCTGGACATCTTCTGATTGCGAAGGGAAGTAGGCATGATGTGTCTTTCATTTTTGTCCTCAACATTGCCCGTTTGCGCTTCTTCAAAAGAGCTTGGACAAAACATC
Organism: Spea bombifrons; assembly: GCF_027358695.1. Lineage (NCBI taxonomy): Eukaryota > Metazoa > Chordata > Amphibia > Anura > Pelobatidae > Spea > Spea bombifrons. The sequence continues at coordinate 6,962,605 of NC_071093.1, read as the reverse complement.
TGGAAACCCCTGTCTGCTTTAACAATGCTGCCTGGGGGAGACCTTGCTGATGCAGTAAAACTACTTTGTGTCTTGTTGCTATGCTACGTCTTGCCATGGTGTATGACTTTTGACAATAAACTGTCTTCAGCAACGTCACCTTTGGCTGTTCCTCACCCAGTTTTATTCCTCCTACACAGCTGTTTCTGTTTCAGTTAATGATTGTGTTTCGGCCTACATATTAAATTGATGATCATTAGCACCTGTTTGTTATAATTGTCCAATCATACACTTAATTTTATGCCTACAAAAGTGCGAGTGTACCTTGAAAACTTGGCAAAGGTGGGTACACCGAATATTGATTTAATTTAGATTTTCTTCTGTTCACTAATTGAGTAATTTAAAAATAAACTATTAATTTGTCTATTATTGAAAACATTCTTACTTTACAGCATTTGTTCACACTTGTCCAAAACTTTTGCACGGTACAGTATAATGTATATTTCCTTAACACTGTATGTATATATATATATATATATATATCCTTGACATTACAACTAGAATGCACTAGGCTTACGCTCTAATCATAACAATTGCGTTATCTGTTACTTTTGTATGTTTAACTGGGCCACCTTTAAACATTAAGACATACCCAGTGTGAACTCTTACTGACCAAATGTGTTCAACAAAAGGGGTTCAACAGGCCATAACATTGCTTTTCAATATTCTTAATGTGAATAGTCTAGATAGGCTAGGACTGCATTGGGATTTAATTCACTTAATAATGTGAAATGGCTTATAAACATTCCAGACGGGCAGAAGGCCATAAAGAGCCTCGAGGGTTTAATCTGGCACATAGAATGCCATTCGAACAACAATATTTTATGAAAACATTTTGAGTTGTAATAAAACTTTATTTGCAGACCAGTGGGTTCCGCAGAAAAAAAAATGTTAAAATAATAGCCAACATAAGGCTCCACGTCTTAAAAGAAAAGAAAAAGTTCACTAACAGCTACAATGCTATGCCTTGCACAAGGGTTTTCATCATATAAACCCTGCGTACAGTGACGCCGATATCTATTGCAAAGATTATCTAAGAAACTGGTGTGTCTGGCCTAATATGTAACATAGAATAATAATCATAATAACTAACAAATTATGATAATTCCAGTAATTTGGTTTATGTTAATTGCTTAATATGCTGGATTATTGTGTAACCTTAAATAGAAAAATAAATAATTTACTATTCTCAACCTTATTCGGTACACAAGGAGTTAAACATTATCTAAACTGTTCTGGAGTTTTTGCATATAGAAGTCCTAGACCCTCTTTGATAGCTCCTTCTAGAAGAACTCCACTCAAGAGGATTTTGAGTGTAAGATAAATGTGTCCTCTCGCGTGCCTTATGTGTGAAACTGCAGCCTGTCATCGTTGTGTAATGTGTGTACGAGAAGAAAGGGTCAAAGCAATAGCTGTCCGTAGACAAAGAACAGAGCTTTCAAAATCCCAGAGGTCTTCTCCTTGTATGTCGCAGGGTTTTCAGAGTTCTATGTTTCCTGTTTGAGGAATAACTATTTGGCCTGTTACCTCCTTTAAAGATGGGATAGAAATAACACATAGTGGTGAAATAAATTGCTTCTCTAACGTGCTTATTCAGTGTTACACCGTAATACCAAATGGGCACTGTGGAGGTGGAGGTTGTCTTTCACCCACTTAAGTTTGAATTTTGAAGCTTCACCTACTTAACTAGAAGGGCTCAACTTGCCCTGCATAATGTAAATATAAGAAGCCAGGTTGGCTCTAACATATAGGGGACATAGGTCACTATCTAGAATTCAAGGATTGCCACCAGGTTCACCCATGTTCACAATCACATAAATGCAGCATGCCCCCCCATCTCAGTGGTCCAAATCGCGACACCTGTATTGGTGGATACATTGTTACCCAAATAATAACAGGCCAGACCTCCATTGTTTTTTTAACTTCCATGGGCTGGTCATGGAATCTTTCTAACTGGCTTATGATCCCTACTACCTACAAAAGCGAGACAATGGGGCAGCTACCCCTTACAGCATGACAGTGACCGCAAATTGGGCCTATGCTGCAAAAACAGGCACTGTTGGGAGGTAGGCGTGCAAAAGTAGAGTGCTGGAGAGATAGTTTGCCTAGAGTGCTAGAAACCCAAAGGACAGCCATGTTAAGGAAGCTAGATGGTTGGGCCAGACTATATGGATTTGAAGTGTCAATGCCTCTTAACCATGAACAAGAAATCGGGACTCTGTGACATGTAGAAATAAAATGATCATTATGGATACTTTTACAATCTACCTGTAGTTAATTTCCCTCAGAATTAAATCTACTTCACATCAGCCTACACCTCGCTCGATAAGCTCTTCTTCGCTCTACATCTGTAGCTAAAATCCCCGGAGAAAAATAAATGAAGGCTAATATGACAGCATGGTATTAAATAGAATTTACATACTTTTTCCTGTCTTTTGATGTAAAGTCAGCCTTCTGGTTTCACTTTTGATGAACTCATATTTTTTTATTACAGTAGAAGTTCGGATCATGGGAACTTTCTTGTTTCATGATCCTAGGAGATTAAATTCCATACAATACAGTCTGATATATACAGAATTGAATTAATATTCCAGGCATTGTAAGACAAAAAAAACTAAAATATAATAAATGTTATCATCTAAAATTGACAGATATTATCCAAAAACACTTTATTGCACCCAGCAACCCCCCCAAAAAATGTAACTGTAGCACACTGATATTAACAGCAACTAAAACCAGTGGCGGGAAAATGCCACATAAATAGCCACCATGATCCCTCCAACATTGCCCGGTGACCCCCATGTAACCCCATAACACCTTAACATATGTCACTCTTACAGTCATTATAGGCCCAGTCATGTGGCCCTTTCTCTTTATATCCAGGGCTTGTCTTTTCTAGAATAGCCTTTCAGAAACACTGTAAAATAACCTATTTCTGGACGTAAACATTTCTGGTTCCCTCCTCCCCTCACTCTTACAAAATGTTTTGTTTGTGTGCTCAGAGCTGTATAAATACACCAGATAATAACCTGCGTCTGTCACGGCTTTACCGCTTGTTTATGTCTTGTTGAAGTGTTTGACTCTCCATACAGAGGGGGATTTTAGCCAAGAGGAAGTGAGTAAGATAATTACGACGCATAATACACTCAAGAGTGAATAAACATATATATGGCGACCTTATTTATCCACTCAAGAGTGAATAAATAAAGTAATTGTGTCTATCTATCTCTATCTATCTATCTATCTAGATAGATAGATAGATAGATAGATAGATAGATAGATAGATAGATAGATAGAGATATATGCAATGCTATATGATTCCCGTTATCTATCAACTATTGTGAAGTTGCTGATGGTTGTTGATTGGTTCAGGCAGCCTTTGTAAGGATTGGAGAGAAGAAGGGAGTGAACTCTAAAACAGGAAACTGATTGGCTCATAACGGCTTTGCCACAGGCTCCTACCAATCTCAGCTCAATGTTCAAACGTATACCGATTCATAACAATCTATATGTTGTTTCAATAAATTAATTTAATTATGTTAAATGCCATGATGACCGCAGTTAAAATTTACAAACACCCTACACTCCAAACATCCAATGAGCCGACAACAACTTGCGTAATATAATGGAATCACTTTGTTGCTTATCTTTATTCTTTTATCAATAACTTTGGCATCTGTAATTTCATCTTCTAACACCAGTATAAATAACAGGGTTTAAAAGCAAACTGTGAGAGTTCTAAACAAAGATTAACACAGGAATGTGTGTTTATATCATCCACGGACAATAACCGTCAGACGCCAAGAACATCTGCGGCTGTGTGCAATATTTAAAGGAACAAAATATTTTTTGGTGATGTTTGAAGGACTGAATAATTTTTACACACTAAATATCGATTTGTGTAACCCGTTAAGCATCAGAGGGGTGGGTGTTCCTGGACTGACCATAGGGCACATTGACCAAAACCCAATGGGCCACTATGCCTAAGGGCTTGCATCCTTCAACAGTCTGGTCCTGGTGGTAAGAAACACATTGCAATGAATCGCTCAATTGCTTGAAATGGTTAATCGAGAAAATCACCCATAAATGTTTATCCAGTATCACCAAAATACATTTTGTTGATTCATGAAAAATATTTTATTATTGTCATTAAAACGGAGTTATATTCCTCCTCGGCTTCTGGTACTCACGGCACAGCTGCTACCCAATCTGCTTATTACATTTTTATATTTTATTTTATAAAGTTAATAAGGATATTTGTACATGATCGAGTAAATCTCGGTTGTTGTGTGCAATATTCAGCCTCGGCATTCTACCCACTTTCAGCAGGAAACCGGTACACCCTATGCGTTACATGCGTAGCCCACCTCTCAGCGAGATGTCACGCTGAGAAACCCACGCAACAATGACATCATCAGTGTTCACAGGAACTCTGAATAAGAATGTGTCACTATCACAGCTTCTAGCATAACTAAATTAATTTACTAAAATTACATATACTTCTTGTTTTAGAAAGTTTTCCTTAAAGGGGAACACCTACTATTTTTATTTTTATTTTTTATTTTATGACAGATTAAAAATAAGGTTTCAAATTTATTTTCTTTCTTTACATTTTTTCCTTCTGCTGGTCCACCCTCACGTGATCATTATTAATTCATCTATTATTGTTATTATATATATATATATATATATATATATTTAAAAATATATAAACTGTGAACGCAGGTATGAGCTTTTATTAAATGATTCCAGTACTATTTGTATAAAATAAGAAACAATAAGATTGACATGTAATCTAAATGTGAGGATCATGCTTGATTTATATTCAGCGCATTAAGTTTCTATAGGAACGAGGAGCAAAAGAAATCAAACAATTCTTTTCTTGTATAATCCAAATATATTTCTTCAACCATAAATTATGACTTTTTGGTATTATAAAAGCAACAATAACACGTGGCTTAAATGGTTAGACTATTTTATTAAGCTTAAGAGCAACACAAATATTTAAAAGAAAAATATCCAGATGTGATTCAGTTATAGCTGAAATTAATATCTGAAGTTGAATAGAAATGTAATAATATATGTAAAGAAAAAGTATTTACTTTCACCCCAAAAAGATCCCATGTGTTATTGTTCAGCTATTTTTATTGCATCCCTCAAAAGATCAAGTGTAAAAGATTTATTTCAGTATATAATTAACATAATACAACATTTCTGCTATGGTAATAATGTATAAATCACATGTTGAACATATTCTGTAAAGAATTTAAATGATATGTGTTTTGTTCTGTTTTATATATATATATATATATATATATATATATATATAGTTAAATGCTATCTGGATTTCTTGGTGCCCACTCAAGTATCAATCCTATATTCTAAAAATACCTAAAATTATATTTTATGCATTCACATTTTTATTTGGTTCCTGCTTTGTGAAATCTCCAACCAAGTAAAAAAGGGTGTATTTATTTTTGTAACAATGATGGCTAGGACTAACTCATGGCATCTCAAGAGCAAGTCTGCTGCACTTTCAATGAACTTGGAATTGATCACAGAGGAGTCCCGTTGATTTCCGAGAGATTCATCCATGCAGCTGCATTTGGGAGGCGCATATTGTGGCACCCGGCAATGGAAATTGTCAATTAACGCGGGGGAAGGGCAGGAGGGGGGCGTCAAATGTATCCGCTAATATCTCCCTTGTTTAATCTTAATAAAAGTCCAAGGTCAAAATTTATCTCACGGGAATAATCTCGATTATAATGCTCATACATGATTTGCTTAAATTACAATAGTTACTTATTTAAAATAGTAAGGCTTCCAGAACATCCAGAAACATTTGATGACTTGTTTTGGATCTATTCACTAATAAGTGGAGTCGTCAGTTGAGTTAAGGGTTGCACGCTTACACTCGCAAAGTTGAGGTTGTATGGGTATGTAAGTACCTGCAACGTTTCATTTTCCAGTGACACATGCCCTCACCTAAAACTGACAAAATGAATATATTAGTGAATAAATACATTTAAAAAAAAATTAAAATGTAGGAATCCCTATTAAGCAAGTTTTTTTTTTATGGCAGGCTTCACATATTCATTGGCCATTGATCTCTGGACAGAGCATTGTTTGCTGCTCTAACACGAAAATGGATAAAGTATATATTTCTTTCCTTTTGATTTTTTGTTGTGGGTGATATATTTTTCCAGTTCAAGACAACAGTAAAGGAAAACGAAAGAAAAGGACGTGATTATCTAATGGATTTAATTTAAATCTAAAATGAAAATGTGGCAATAGACTAGCCTGACAGCATTTCTGCTAATCTTGACTTCACTGACCAAAAATATCAAGAAAATAAATCATAATTAATACCAGTGGGAAGACGTGCTTTCTAGCTATCGGAGGCCGCTGCATATTACCCTGCAAGAATTGTATTCAGGTCACTATCATCGTGACACAGATAAACGGTGTTCTTTATACAGATGGCTGAGTCATTATTATTTTCATTGTTTCTATTAAATAACTTTGCAACTTACTTTCCTGCTCAGTTACTTTTTATCTATCTTTATACAAGCTCTTGTGCTAAATGCAACGCGAACTGCTTCAATGTGATCATCTTCATAATTTCCTGTTCATTAAGAATATGTTGGTGTGAATGGTTTCATGGTTAGCAGATAATATAAAATGTGCCTTTTTAGGTTTTTAGGGCCATATCTGCTAAAGCAGCTATTTAATAACTGCAGGTCTTCTTTGTTAACCTGTGAGTTGTAGGTAAGTTGCAGTGAGGTCAAACATCTCATCTCACCTTACCTGTGTCTTCTAAAAGGTGTATTCTGAAACTGTGAAAAGGTTCTTTTATCGGCAAGGTAATTACATATAACTATATGGATATTGATTACAGGCTAATTGCCATTAGATGTTAGTTACATGCTTAATATTAAGCAACGGTAATTTTTTTTACTATAGATGCACTAACGTTGTTTAACCTCGAAACCTTAGATAAGTAATGATCTCCTTGAGAAAGCCAATACTGGCTTGTTAAGAACTTTTAAGAGCATGTATTATCAGCTAGTACACAACATTCTCATTAGTGCTTGCTAAATGGAGGGTGCAGTTTTCACACAGCAGTCTATTATATATATATATATATATATATATATATAGGGAGAGAGAGAGAGAGAGAGAGAGAGAGAACATTTGGTACATCAAATAAGATGTGTGTGACCATTGATGCCTTCCTCTAGGGGGAGCCTGTGTGATCCCTCCAGATGGTGAAGTTCTGGGGCATAAGGATTTACTCAGGTGGACTTATTCCCTATACAGTAGCGGGGTAGATGAGTGCTGTTGTGGAGACAAGAAAAAGACTGTGAAATACTATTCACTAACTTAAGAGGAAAGGATAATCTAGAAGTGGTCTATTTGGAAATTGTGCTGTCCACTCCTAAAAACCCCATCAAATCAATGGACAGACAGAAGAAAAATGTTAATAATGTTAATATCAATGCCAGAATATACAATTATTTACTGTTTACAAGTGATACCAATCAACAATACAGAAGAATGTATCGGCTTCCCTGTCTAAACCAGTAATGGTCTTTTCCAGCATTTTATTTCTCTATTTTTTTCATGTCTGAGGCTGGTTCTTTCCGCAGTAGGGTACGGCTCTTGACATGACATTTGTAAAGATAACACAGGCAGAAAGATGAATAAGTGTCTGCTTTAATGTGGCACAGCAGGGCATCTATATGTTCACATTTCATAATCAGCTGATATTAGGCTTCTGTAACATTTCAAACAAGATCCTTTGTTGACGAAGTCTACTGTAGCAGCTTAACCCCTTCAATAACAGCTAGGCAAGCAGCGTAATATATTACACATCCCGCTGTAATTTGTGGGTTAATCATCCCTTCAATAATATCCCACCCTGAATGCCACAGTACATGGGAAACAGTGCATAAATTACTAAATAAATATCTCACCAATATTGATATCAAATCCCACAATGTGTGCTCTTTAGCTTAATGATGTTTCTAAAATCTAGACTCTTGCAGAAAATGAAGATTTCATACTCACAGGTTAGCTGTTTAAATGCAGGTACGTGCTTGATGAGTGTATCACATAATCACAGCACAGTGTGCATTTCTACCCACACAGTTTCATCGTCTTGTTGCCACGGCAGAAGCTCATTAATCCTAATGTGGTACTTCTTCAACAGCTTGTCTATGTTTGATAATTTAGTTTTTTTTATAGCCTAATTACATTTGTTTCAAGCTTTGGGATGAAGGTGAAGATATATTGTTGGGTAAGAAGCCATCACCAATGGAAGAGACTGTGAACGTGTTGTAGCAATAAACAACTCTAAGTAACTCCGATTCCATTGTATGATTTAGTACATGCACTTGTATTTAACAGGTTGTTACATTGTTTTGCTGTAAATTTTTATCTCTCTGTGCAAGTGAAGTATATTTACCTTTGACTTAGAGAGGAGCGAAGCCGACGGTTTTTCAAACTTTGTTCCCTGAGCCAGTTTGTTTTCTTTAATTCCTCACCCCCAAAGTAAAACCGCGAGGATCCTCCCTCTGTATGATGATCCGATCCAAAGGGCTATACGGTATGTGCTTGAGTTGGCCCTTTATACTTCATGTAGTAGTTGATTCACCTGCAAACCCCTAATTTAGTGAATATTCCTTTTAAGAGCCCTGATTTCTGTACGGGTCCAAGATATAAGTAAAACTCTTCATTCAAAGGCCCAGATTTGCAATCACCGCTAGTTTGTTATCAATAAGAAGAGAGAACACCAGTGATTCATTTATATTCTACTAAATTCTATTGCTAATCAAATGATTAAAATTTCTAATTCTGGTCGATTTCAGAAAACAAGCACAAGCAATTCGTTAATCCCTTCTTACTCGCAGTTATTTCCTTCGTTCTGATAATTGTAGACACACAATTATGTCTAGACGAGACGGATATGTATAGATTTGCTCAGCTGGTTTGCCACGCTAATTATTTGTATTTTATTTCTCTATTATTTGATCATAGATTAGAATTAAGTCTGTGTACTGGGAATTATTCTGATTTACAACCTCATGGTAAAACCAGTAACGTCCATCTTGATGATTATCAACAGTATTCATACAACTCTTACTGGGAGCCAGCTATCTGCCACAATCATCCATTACCATGAAATGCTTAAAAAGTGGTAAGTGGTATTGATTGAACAAGGTTGCCATAGTTACACACCAATTTACAATGAGGCTGTAGAAGCCGGTGTGTCTGATGGCCAGTCCAGGCCCGATGATCAGCAAGTGTTGATCAAGTCCTAGCACCAAAGTGACAAATCTTTTACATTTTCCCCCAAAAAAAGAAGAAATAAAAAGGCAGAATTCAGATACATAAATATAAAGCAGTGCTCAGTTCCAATAAAGAGTGAATTTGTGTTTTTTGGATTACTTTAAAGATGGAAATTACCGCTTTAATGAAGTGGTGTTTTTACTTTTCTGTTTTAAGAAAATGGCTCAAAATTGCCTAAATCTAAGAGTCCTTTTTATATTTGTGATGCCATGCGAATGAATCAGGACTGAAATAGGCATCTCGAGTTTTATGCGTCAGCTGGTACAATAATCCGCGTTGAGTACTGGTATTATCCCCAACTTTTACCTGAGAAGAAAAATACACATTCTGCTCCAGGAAGGAGGAGAGCGGTGATTTGCACATAACAACTTCACAAAAATTTAAGAGGCCTAGAATTATATACAAAGATATTGTACGAGTAAATGTATAATTCAGGTAGCGTATCAAAGCTAAACAATTTTCTGTGTTGCGTAAGTAAAGAAAAATAAGGAAGAAATAGAAATGGCAAAGACTATACCGAAACGTAAACAGCTGCTTTAAGGAAGAATTAATGGGGCCGTAACGTCTTATTGCCCCCTCACCAATGCTTCAGCTGTCCAAATCGGGGCATCTGGGTTGGGGGTGTCACAGAAATGGGGGGAGAGAGTCAGTGGCAGGGATAGACAGGGCCCCTCCATCTAATGTATCAGTTTGTCTTAGTCTGTGAATTCTCGTCTTGTCAGACCCCTTGAATATATGTATTGTATTAAGCGCTGCATAAGTTGTTGGCGCTATATAAATAAAAGATAATATTAATAATAATAATAATAATAATAATAATTTGCTGAAGTGCCCAATGTGGCTCCCTACTGCGGAGCGTCGAGAGGTGGCCGTGTGGGAGCCACAAAGTAGCTTGTGCTGCTGCCACAAAAATCGGAACATTTGTGAGGTATGTTAGTGGTAAAATGTTGAAGGCCACCATTAGCTCGTAAATTACTTTCACAATTAAGAAAGGCTCTGTTAAATTTATTGAAACAAGGTTGGACTTTTGGTATCTTGCAAATTGGCAGGTTAGCCCCTTCCACAGTACAGCTTGGATGCAGAATTTGTGAGATGCGAGTCCTTAATTTCCTAGCTGGCTCCACGTAATCTTGTATATCAATAAATCCATTGATATTAAGAGCTTCTGAATGGTACTACTTGGTCCCCCCATTCCTTTCTACGACTAGGAACCTGGAGGTAAGCTACAATTCATCGAGATGAAGGGGAGAACGTGATCAGCCCGGGAGCAGGAGATGCGAAGGACAACTCCATCAAGAGATCAAAAGGCTACGTTTGAGACCCACAACCCATGGGGCAAATCCAGAGAGTTTCCCTTCACTACAGCTGGAGACAGGCTGAACATAAGACAACATGGAAAAATGTAACTAATTGTACTTTTGTGGAAGCTCTAATAAATGATATTTCAGACAATGTTCTCTTTATTTGTTCAGTTATGAGCTGAAAGACACTACACATATGTAACAACATTTACATCAAGTGCAAGTAAGAAAATCAGACTTTTGGGAGTTGAAATACCATATTTTGTGATTTAAGTAATTTTAGAGAACGTCTTTTTTTTTTTTTTTTTTTTAAAGCTGGAGGCCTACTTTCCAACTAAGGCGTTAGACCTCTACAGGAAACTCACCAAATGTATTGGAATAAAAAGTATAATTATACTGGACATATAAAAGAACATAATGGATTAAATATATCATCCAAGGTTTTAAAGTAGTTGGGAAATGGGTTGTTCAAACAAGCCAAGTGGTTCTTAACTGCCATTAAATTCCATGTTCGATGTTTTTAGCTATGCCAGAAAATACCAGTCTTTTTACAGCTCAGACAGAACAAACGTTTCCTCTAAAACATTTTAACACTCAGAAAATTTACCGGGTGGACCCGGGTACAACTGTGTATTGATTTCCTTGGCTAATGGCGAGTCTGAAATACTGCGCGTACTCTTCAAACTTCTCTATTTTAGCTTTTTAAGACGTAAAACATTTTTTACAATCAATTTCTTCTAGCGTTCCTGTTCCGCCGAACCTTAAAATGTAACTGGCCATAAAATGTTGAGATTCCAGCAAGTTGTGTTAATGAAAAGCTTTTCCAGATAAAGAAATATAGTAAAAAATGTGTGTATGAATATTAAATGATTGCATATGACATTTAAGACGCTCATAAAGGAGGGGGGCCCTGGCATTAAAAAGAGAGTACCTTCCTTTACCACATGTGTATCTCCTATATTTATTGCACCTGAACAAACAACCCACACTGGCCTTTACGTTTTTTATTCCCTACTTTGCTCTGAAGCCTCTCAAGTAACATGTCATTAGGAATGACCTCATCTCTTGAGATTTATCACATCAGTCTCTCTGAATTTTTAGCATCTTCCTCCTGTTACCCTGTATGGTTGGAATTTTATTAAAAAAGCACGGTGAACCATCTTACATATAAGACATTCTGTTTTAAGATCTACTGATTTAAATAGTTCTTTAAACCATGCCCGATTGGTATGTATATTAATTCCACAAAAAAATCTTCAGCTGTTATTAAGCCATACACAAAAAGAGAGGTTGGAATGCAGCACTCAGCAGTGAAATGGTGCACGAGCCAGGGCACCACCAAGTCCCTCAATAATTCCAAAACAAAGAAGCAGAGGCTCAGCACTCAAATGATAAGGTGAGTTTATTTCACACAGGCAACGTTTCGACGCACAGGCTTGAGAAAGACATTGATTCTGGCCGTCTTCATGAATTGCAGCTCCAGTCTATAAATAACAGTTTCATTTGCATATAACGTTAGCTTTTTCCCCCTATGAATTTATTTTTATGTTTGTCCTTATTCGTGCATCTCTTGTATTTTGCTGTTCTACTGAATCACTTTTTTCAGAAGATAATTTAAGACACACCTTTTGGGGTTTTCTATCGATTCCAAAAAATGGTATATTTGAAACAATAATTTTTAGTCCATAGTGGAATTTTAAAAAAGCCTTACTCGCCTTTTTCAGGGCAAGTTACCCAGAGCTGATTGGCTTAGAGAGGGGCGGGGCTAGCTATGCTCTAGGGCAGGGTTAGACATGGAAGGGGTGGGGCAAGCCCTAGCCAGCATTACATGGGTTGGGGGAGTGGGCGTGGCTAAACACAACTACCCCACCCCTGAGATAGGGGAGAGTGATTCCGAGATCTGTGGAAGCAGCACTTAATCAGGAGACCCCGGGCCAAACTTGGAGAGTTCCTAGGTATATTGGTGATAGATGTAGGATGTGATATTTTATATATTAGTTTTGTCACATGACTGGCTTTTTAATACAACTTTATAAAGAAAAAATGCAGAGAGTGTTGTTGTTTTATGATTCCTAGTAAAAAAAAAAGAGTTTGCTTACCCTTTAAACTGCCTTACTGAAGTATAAAGCCATTGAAGATTAATGACCACCTAACTCCCTCCCATGCCTTTTATGATGACCTTCAGGCAAAGGCAAACAAAGTGACACGATTACAGTCATTGGGAAGAAGCTGAATTCTAAGTGTAACGTTTTCCATCTCAAGGAATTGTGCCTGAACCACTAAATTGCTCTCGGTTTCTCCTTTATCAGTTTTCGTGTCGACGTAATGCTACATTTGCTTGGGGACCACATATTTCTCAACACAATATCCAAGCTGAGCAAATCACGTTAGTGGCTAGGAAAGAAGTGAACAGGAGACAGTAAACTAATTATTGAAGATTGAAAGCCGTCTGCTAACCCATTTATCCAAGCATCCTAACCAATAAAGTATCCCCTATTCCAGTATTCAATATTCATTTTTCAGTAGTTATTTACGAGAAGTCATCAGAATGACAAAATAAATCTGCCATGTAAATAGATAAATGGGTGTGTTGTAGGATAGTAAATACTAAGTAATAATTCCGCAGCTATCTAGAACGCATATCAAAATTATGAATATTGTGATTTTTAGCGATAGTTCACGGAAAGTAATTGAAGTTGGGGGAAAGAAATGCTATAGGGATCTATAGAAAGGGGGAATTGTTTTTATGACTAGGGTCAGATTAAAAATAAGTATAAATACAAATATTGCTTTTTTTAGGCCACTGTATATGAACTATATGAATGTGTTCTATTTCTGTTATATTAGCCCAATGTAGAAGACAAGCTCTCCGACTTATACTGCCTTGGGATATACTATGGAATGGCTCAGTCTTAATCAGTCTTAATCATACAGCTGGACACTCTGACAAATGAAAGTCTATGGAGGGACTGACTTCATTAGCATGGCCATAAAGAAGCACCTCAGTGTGGTGTTTGAGCAGGTAAAGTATTCCAAACTATCACATGAGTGACAACAATGGCGGCCTCCAGATCTACAGATAAAGAAAGACATTATAAAAAAATGAAATACATTTCTTTAAATTTGCTTAAAAAAAGATTAAAAAAATGACTTGATTATTTCCCCAAATTCTTGTGTCGTTAGTTAACATTCAAATAAACTGGCAAGAAATGTGTAACCGTAATTGAATTAAGCATCTGATCTTGTAAGCAGAGTTTAGTGCCGCTCTTATGAATATTTACATGAGCATATGTGCTTTTCCATTGCTTCGGATCGTACATATGATTCATCTCAGATTGTTTTATAATCACAGAACTCGCGGTAGGTACGTAAATGGCGTTTGTTAAGTCACTGAATTAAACAGCTCGTGGTGACGGCTTTGGCAAAAAAATATTTTATTAAAAATAGTAAGCGGTTGTACGGGGATATTTTAAGACTGAAAAAAAAGTGAATTGAATATTCATAGCTAAAAAAACAAATGTAATTTGGGAATACAAATGTCATATTATAAAAAAAAAAAGGATAGAGATTAATTATATCTGAGAGGCTTACAATTAACCGTTCCACAAACTGTTGTCACATGAAACAACTTGAACCTCAATTTACCGTTCGTACAAGAACTGCCTTTCCAGAGATTTAGCAAGACCATAACATTTAAATCACAACACATCCTCTTAATGCAAACACATCGTATAAAACGCACTTTTCATTTATCGGATGTTAAATACCAAAGATCGCATGGCAACAAAGCCGAGTTCTAAAGATCAGCCTAACATTTCCATACCGTGTTTATAAAGGTTGAATCGTGCAGCAACGCCGCTGATAACATTTGAAATATCAAAAGTATAATAAATAAAGCCATGGACCCATAATAATAAATAAATAAAAGCAGGGGCTTTAAATGCTGAGCCCCCCGTATTTGGATAGCCCTGTATGAGTCTGGCAACAGGCAAAGACCAGGACTGCCCTTAGGCCGGAGCAAGCAGGGCTCGCGCCCCCAAAGTCCTGCTTTTAGAAGGACCCTGAAGCGCAGATACTTACTCTACATCGCTTTATGACATCATACCCCAACATTACGCTTTCTGCGTATAGGGGTACAGCCACAAGTTGCTTTGCCGAAGCTCAAAGGGTTAGAAATAATGATGTGATTTTAAAATAAAAGTGCGAAAACTTTTCGAACGCCCCTCGTATTTTTAGGTTCTTTACATTTTCCCGGTTGAAAGTCATTTGGATATTTAAAATAAAACATTACACGATAAGGATTTTATGTTCACATCCTTCATTTTTTGCTGGCAGCGGAATAAAGGAATGCCTTTGATTTTGATGTGTTTTTTCCCCTAGCATGTGCCTCTAATTTGTTTCCTATAGAGTAAATACGTTTCGCATGTTCTTAAGAATATTTGCTATTAATGGAATGTAGGCATCGTTAGATTTATCCAGATTTTTTAACGTGGTGGTCCCAGATTAATTCCTTTTTACTTTGTATTAGAACCATTCGTTAAATGGCTAGCATTCATTAAGTGAGTGGGCATGTTTGTAATTAATGTGGGTGCAAAATGTTTTTTCAGAAACTAAGCAAATAGATTGAATTCTAAGAGAAATCTGAGCTGTATATATATATCAATGATTCATTTTATGTTTTATTACTTTATAAAAACATGTATCAAGCAGTTCTGATTAGTTTATCTACCCTAAGGAATTATCTTTGACCTCACATGGAGTCTTCATGTGAGAAGAAAGGGAATCACATAAGCTTTTGGTTCCTTTTTCTCTAGCTAGCATATCTAACCAATTTCCAGACATCAAGTTATCCCCCTTGTCCCCCTTTTCCTTACAAAGGTTACCTGAACCAATCATGAACAATCAGCAACTTAATCATACGGAAGAGATAACAGGAAGCGATGCACAGAACAGGAAGTTAAGATGGCGGCTCTCATATTATGAACATAATATTTATTTAATAATATTTATTTTATTATTTTAAGGTTCAAAACTGTCACGTAGGATTTGAGAAAAGTGGATAATTTAAAGGCTTATCCCAGAATTCTTGAGAGTTTATTGACTGTTTTGGGAGGAAGACTATATCTCATTTAGTGGGATAAGATTATAAAAAGAGACAGCATGTTTCGGTTGAGATACCAGATTTAATTTTGTCTTATTTTGCATATTGTGTGTATATCGTTTTAGGTTTTATTATGGAGAAGGAAACATGCAGACTGTGTAGGTGAAGTTCCTTGCACCTTTCAGAATTTGCCATTTTAAGTGTTATTCTTTCTATGCTTTGGGTCTTCAGCTGTAGAAGGACATAGATTTGACACAATATAAAACCTTTCACTGGTAACACAGCGAGACTAATGTCAGCAAATGACTTGACTTCAAACTCTGGGAAGCCAGCCATTTTCTAACCAGTTCACCCACGCATAACAGCGACAAAAGAAACCACTAGCTTTCATATGTCTGCGTACATTATGTGTTTTCAAAATGAGCATCTTTTGTATACAATCTGGCATTCTATAGTAGTTCTGTGACATTATTCTCCATCTGGTTGACACATTGCTCACTTCTTACTGTTATGATGTCCCTCATCTTTACTTTTTCCATAGGCATGCAGACAATCAGATTTTTTTCCTTTATGGCATCAATTTTCCCTTAGAGTTTCAAAATTTTTCTGATATTGGCGAAATGTTTCTCCTATATCAACGTATTACCTTAACGGGAGATATAGGCTACCTAGGTCTCTCTCTCTTCTATGTGAATGGCTTTGTGAAGGGATTGGGGTATCTGTACAAATAGGGTTAGGCTAGCCCCAAGTAGGGGTAAGACTAGCCCCAATAGTGGGGAGTGAGCATGGCCAAACTCCGCTCCCCTGCCAAGAGAAAGAAGAAACTAAGTCGAAGACCTGAGGGCCTCATCCAGAGACTGCAGGTCAAACCAAGAGAGCTCCCAAGTATGGTTATTTTTACCCAGTGTCTCTAGAAAAGCAGGGTCTGGCCATGGATCACTGTACCCATGCTTACTAATTGCAACCCCTATGATGTACACTGAATGTATAGCTACAAGAATGCAGGATATACTTTTTTACCCTATGGCATTTTATATTGGCTATAAATGATCTTCTTTTTAAAGGTGAATAATTCAAGTTTAAGGCAGCAAAAAAGGAAAACCAAATCACAGATTATTATAATTTATTTTTTATACAAATTTAAATCGAGGCATGTATTTTCACACAATTCAACGTAAAGGATAAACATTTCCTTCTAAAAAATTTAACAATAAAAATGAACACGTAACAGAACCTTTGTCATTATTCATGAAATGTTCCAACTATGAATTGGCTACGAGTATAAGAGTAACGATTGAGTTCGTAGCAAAGTGTTGTCAGGAACACAGCGATGCCTCAGGATAGCTGTTAGACTTCTCAATGTCTCAAGACGTCTCAAAAAAACATCCCTCAAACATACATCTTCTGGCAGCAGAACACTGTGGAGAAACCTAGTACAGAAAACTCAAATCCCACAATACCTATTATTCCAACCGTAAGTAACAAGAACATTAAGTCTTCTAAAAACACCATCATCACAAATACACAAAATCCATAAATCTTTTTTAACACATTATTGTTTGTTTTTGTTATTTGTTATAAGATGTATTTATGCCTCTTTGTCTGGTTTATCTCCTATGAGTTTCTTGTACCTTTTGTTCTATGTTTACACAATGCTTCTATCCTATAGAATCTTTTTATTCTATGGCTTCTTTGTACGCTATAATTTGTTCCAAGTACATCTATAGACTCCGCAATAATCAGGAAACTTTGTGTTCTCTTGAAACTGGTACCCTATGCAACTTTGTACAATATGCGGTTCTTTCAGTTATCATTGGCGCTCAAAGCCCATATTCAGTCCCCATATGCAGATCTATCTCGCTTGAGGACAGACATGTGAACGCTGGGGAATAACCCCGGGAAAAGCGATGACAAACTTTGTACAGGAAGCAGAACTTGTCCAAACAAACTTTGATCACCGACTACCGGCTGCCGGCTGGGTAGGCTCCTAAGACTGATCAAGGATCCTGAGCCAGTAATGACATTCTTCTGCTGACATAAACCGAGACAAGTCTGTCAATTGTGGGAGATATGAGGACTCTGGGAGAGACGTAAAAGGGGACAACATTCCAAAAGTTGCAGAAAGTTCTTCCAACATTCTATATTGGTGATAGATTTCCATGAAACCCTAATCAATTCCAAACGAAAATTCTAAACTATTTTAATAATAATTATTATTATTATAATTTAAAAATAATTTTTCGATAAGTGTTTCACTTTCTCTTTTATTACTTTTTTTCTTCCAGTTGCGACGAACTGTAAGCTTCCGCCTTCTATCGTATTTAATGACATCCTTTGGGGGTCCGTAGGCTCAGTTGGTGAAAGAACACTTGAGTTTAAAGCAAAATAAACAATTAGTATCCCTTAGGGAAATTTATTCTGAGGCACTAACACTGGGTAATATTTTTTTAGGGCAAAATCAAAGGATTTCTGGGGCAAAGGTCAAACCGTGCAGATAAATTCCATTGATTACTTTGATGATAGCTCCACGTCTAGAAACTTTTCCTGAGATCTGCTCTGGATTTGCCCTCGCCGCCTCTGCCCTGAGTTTTACATCTCGGAGGTGGATAAAAAAAACGATTGTGAGTATATTTTTTTCTGTCTGTTACATAAAATGCTCAGTGACAAATAAAGATCGGCACAGATTCTGAGGTTAAGCGTATAAAGAAAACAAGCCATTGTTTTGAAGGTTTCTGGGAAGGCGTTTGTGCGGAACAACAACCAAAGTCTATATGATGAATCGCGCTTTGCTCGTATGATTAATTGCCGGCCTGGATGGTGCTGTGTGCGCTGGCTTGTTACAGAGATGTGGAAGTCACCTTTTGTGCCCTATAGACGCTATCTGAGGAAAGAAAATTTGGCCAAAGGCCCCGGAGCGGTTGAGTAATTGACCAAAAGGTCAGGTTAAATTCCTCCGCTTCATTTCCTTCTAGAAGCCATTATGCGTCAGCAGTTTCTGAAAAGAAATCGTGGTAACTGAGTTCATTGTTACACAAAAAAAGGTCTTGTGAGGAATTGGTGAAGAAGTCTATAATAAAAAAATATATATTTTTTTTCTTGCAACGTAACTTGTCAAAAATGTACACTTTGCAACCAAAAGGAATGTCTGTGTTTGCGTAACAGTGTATAATTTTACTGATTACAACAGGAAATGCTCTTAATCGGAAAAAAAAACAACTAAATTATGTTTTTCGCAAAGTGCTTTTTTTCAATACAATGGCTGCTTTTCCACTAGTAGGAAGTATAAGCAAAAATGCCATAAAATATATCATTATAAATATAATTTGTAGTCATCATTTTAGCTATATAAGTTGGCCATATATTAATGAAAGTGTGTATTTATACTTTTCCACCACTTTTACACTTCGGTTAAGGTGCGTCACGTATTAGACGGGCCTGGCATGTAATAGTCATGTTTTCATTAGCCTGAGTACAGACATAGTGGATGGGAGACAAAATACATTTAGACGTTTATGTCCATCCCATAAAGAATAGACCTTCCAGTGGCCTGCTGGGGGACATCTGTTGTCCTCTTCAATGCTGACCATCCTTAATGTATGAAAACGCCATTAACAAATTGCAGGTCACCGGCAGAAAAACAAAACAAAACGTTATTGATTTTTTTCTTACTATAGTCTTTTATCGCGAGTTGTGTCGGAAAAAAAAAATACATAAAGTAACTTCTACAAGATCCCAACCGTGGCCTGAAGATTTTGTTACTCTGGACATCCCGGCGGAATCTAAATAGTAGAGCAGCTCATTGGGGACATTGGCCGCCTTCTCTGTCGGTCCTCCCCTGAAAATCCCTGAAGACCCCCAAAAAGTGCTATTTTGCTTTTTTTTGACCCAGCTTGAAGGTCCACCACTGGCTTTCTGAGTTTACAGCATTAATTAGCAGCATTATTAAAACAGAAAACATCATCATTGTGAACAATGTTTCTTTGTGCCCCAAAACGCCTTCTTTTGTCCACAATGATGTGGCGTTTGGAACGAAGAAATGCAGACTTTTGTGTAGAGAAATAATTAAACTCTTCTTCCAACGGCTGGTATAAAAGCCGTAAGTAATTAGCGGCATCAGCTCTACGGCGATAAAAACCCACATTTGGTATTGATTTTAGCGAATAAAGTAGTCTTCTGCCAAATGTGACCAAATAACCTGATACTCGTTTAAATGTTTATTAAGAAAATGCGCTTCTTATATGTATGTTTTGTCCAAGCTGTGCGTGTTTAAAATTAGTACATTCAATAAAAAAAAGTATTGAAATTAATGAATTTTCCCTTGGAAACATAGAAAATGGTGGTAGACGAGAGCACTTGGCCCATGTGTTATTCTGTCAATTCTCGTCTTGTCAGACCCCTTGAATATATGTATTGTATTAAGCGCTGCGTAAATTGTTGGCGCTATATAAATAAAAGATAATAATAATAATAATAATATTCCAATCTATGACCGGGCATTGCTGTATACATGTAGCACAGCTCACGTTTAGTGTGTTCTCTTGACCTTATGAAGGCCCTTATGAAGATGTTTCTACAAAGACCTTGACATTATAATTTCTTTTGATTATTCTTTCCCGTTCCACACTCTCAAGACAACTCCAGTCAATGGCGTGCATAAAAGCAGGTCACTTTTCCATAAATCTATAGCGAGCGCTTCTATGAAGCCACTGAGCACGTCAACATGACAGCTGTACTTAGCAAATATGACACAACTGTGTGTTGTCAGCAACGTCTTGACAAACCGTTGTCCTTGGCCTGATTTCTCAAGGGACAGCAGTGTCTGTTAGTTTTATTAGCCCTTGGCCAACTGCAAAAATAACTTTACTTTTACAAGCCACACGTGCCCAGACACTTATTTATGAGAATGTTTGTAGAAGCCACAAAGATCCACGATTCTGGATATTTTGGTGGTCCCCATTAGTAACAGTGATCTCAGGCTTAGGCACTCAATAAGTCCCCCGACTGCCCAAGAAAAACACATTTCAGAGTGTTAGCAAATTGTCACTCGTTGCCGTTAAAGTATCAACTAACAAGCAGAAGGTGCTAAGCTGTCCCCAACAATCGTGCCATTATAACCCATTGAACACTTCAGTAGGAACCAAGGCATTCATTTTTATAATACTCGTTATTTAACTTAACCTAACGAGCTATGATTAACAAGAAATTCTGGTGGAAACTTTGAAATGTGGTCTCTCCACCATAGAAACCAAGATAATATTCCTGCAGATCGGACCATTCCGTTGAGCTGTTAGAATAAGAAAACTGGTTTTAAAACTTTCCACCATAATCAATGTGTAGAAGTAACTGATATTAATCAAGCTGATTGATAAGGACCGGTTTATTCACTATTTCAGTTCACCCGAGCATCTATTTTTTTTTAAATAACATATTAATTTTATTAAGATTCTCCTTAATTATCTTAGCCAACTACCTTATCTAGAATGATATTCAATCTATCTACTACTCTTTCTGTAACATTGCTTTTACATTAATCTCACAACCTTCAGAAATAATAATAATAATAATAATAATAATAATAATAATAATAAATTAGAATAATAATAATTATAATAGTAATAATAGTAAAAATAATAGTAATTATTATTTATTTTCTATATATTTATTAAAATCACAATGTCATAACGTTAAAGCATGGAATTGTTCCTTTTTAACATACTTGCTGGGCAGCTGTTCTGACTATCTACTACCCTTTTTTTTAATTCTTCCCTGTTGCAACATCAGATCGCTTCTTCTTCTTCTGGTACTTTGCATTTAAAAATGTGTTACCGGTACTATTTCTATTTTGGCTAATCAGGGAAACTGTAATTTTTTTTTGGATATTTTTGATAACCGACTATATAAACTTTGGAAAGATTTCTGATAATTATTGTATAAAAACAATAATATTCATGTATAACCTCATAATCCATCATTAATATGCGTGCTATCGGCGTGTACACTAGACACATGCAGTTAAATAATTGTGTTTAACGTGCTGGTTTGTTATATCTTAAATTCTTTTTGCTAAAGAATCATATTAAGTTTGGGTCCCCGGGAGAACTCTGCCTGCCAAACACAATGATTCGGAATATATTGCGTTTCGATATTTTCCCTCTGCTAGAGGCTGTGAATCTGACGGTGTAACTCACATAATGAAAACATAAGTCAGGTCCGCGGGATAATGCTGCTGATCCGGACCGGGAAATATTACTTTTTGATGAAAGCATAAATCTCAGACTATTAATAATCCTATATGCAGTGGATTGACAGTATACTCTGTACTTTGAGATCAGTCTTGTTTTTCTTTAACTTATTATTTTATTCACAATGTTCCATGGTGCTGTTTTATGGAATTCCATTGTACTCGCTGCAGAATATGATGGCACTATATAAATAAAGAAATAATAATAATAAGTATAATAATAATCACGTCATACCAATGATGGAATGTTCAGACACAGTAGAAGGGAGTTGGATCCTACTCATAAGAGTTTACAGTCTTTTTCATACCCCCCAAAATGTTAAGTGGTAAAATCGGGACACCTGCAGAAAAAGGCAGAGATGGGCGGGGCTGGTCCCAGAAGTGGGTGGAGTCACATGCGTCGCCACCTTACCTGAAAAGCCAACGCGCCTCGCTCAGCTAGAGAGCTTCGCACTGCGTCCAGGTGTCACAGCACAGATCTCCAGTGATTTTAAAGCACCCTGGGCCACCCAGGAGAGATCATAGGATGTCCCGAGTCGGCCCATGCTCCCCACTGCCCACAAAACCCAGAACAGTGGGACAGTGCCCAAAAATGGGGACTGCTCCGCAAAAAAAGTCTCTAAGACTGTTGGTAGGTATACTTTTTACATGCATTGGAAATGCAATGGGAAATTGAAACAACAACCTCCCTCGAAGAGGACAATCCCGAAAGCTAAACAGACGCCATTGTTCCAACGTATAAACTGCGTCAGCCAAATGGTCGCCAACGTAAATAACACTCATTTCTCTTGGTGTCAAACGGAGTCATTCTCAAAGTGATCTAAGTGTTACTGCATGTGCTCAAAGCTCCTTGGAGCGAGGACCTCACGAGGTGCTGTAGCCCAGAATGTTAAGAAACGGACCTCATCTGTTTCACATTTCCTGCAGCCAATTAATGCGAGCTAACAGAGCTTTGGCCAGGCTGTCAGAAACACATTTACCCGATCGCTAAAAGTGAATTTTCGACTTTCTTTTTTTCCAGTCGGGATGTCGACATCGGCTGCTTTTTAAATCACAATAATTCTTAACAGTCATTAAAAGTCATTGGCATTGATTTTCTCCATCCCTCCTTCCCATAAACATTACTGCTTTACATATTTTGGATACATTTTATTCCGAGCAGACTTTTCTGCACTGGGATCAAAAAATTAAAGCGTCCCAAAGAGGGCTGCCACACATTATAAAATGTGCAAACCTCCACGGCTCGGGGCAGCATACGCAAGGAGTTATAAACGTTAACCCCTTAATGACAATGGGCGGTCCCTAAACCCATTGAAAACAATGCATTTTGAGCCCATACATGTACAGGCTTTGTCATTAAGGGGTTCATTCCGTTTATACCACAGAGCTGGCATTTTACAAAAATATATAAAAAAAAAAAACACCCTTTGCTTAAAGGGCCACTCCAGTGGCTCCCTGAACAGACAATGTGTAAAGCAGGTGTGAGGGGTTAATAGGGAGGAGGTTTAATTGCACCTCCCCTGACACATTAATAAGGTTTTGGTAGCCGGATAAACTGCTTTGTGTGCCCACTATGTAGGAGGTGAGAGTCGGTTCTCACCCTATTGAGAGTGTGCCTTGACGTGGCGGGTGAGCTTAATTATGCTTTGGCCAATTCATATAACCAAAACCTCTCATTTATATAATGTTTATATATTTGTTGCCAACTTTATTAGAGTGAGAAGCGCAGACAGTTTTTGTTTTTCTGTTTGTGTTTTGATGTTACTTTTGTGACAGCTTTCAGATCTTTAGTTAATAGAAGTGTTACATTGTAACAAACCCCCCCCACACACACACACACACACAACCCAGCAGACATATCGCACATCGCTGAATTCTCGCTGTATTCTGGCCAAGATATTATAATTAGTCCCAGGCAGGTAAAGACGTCTTGGCAATGGTAGGAGAGAAGAGGCATTTTGCTATGATTAATCATTTGCACTTATATGGCGGTAGTGTTACATTTTTTTTTTTTGAGAGCCAACAGATTCCGAAGCTCGGGGTCAGTTCACGCAATTTATGTAGGCGTTTAATAGATAGAATCAGAGAAACTAATAAAAAATAGATGATTAATAGACAAAAATGATCAGAAAAAACCGAAAGGATCTCAAAATGTATAACTTGGAGGAGAGGACAGAGAGAGGGGATTTAACAATGAGGAGGGAAGTTTATTTCAAAGGAGGAAAAACTAGAAGGTCAGAGGCTTAGATGTAATGTTAGGAAGATGCTGAGAAGGTGGCAGATAAGTGGAACATCCTCCCAGTAGAAGTGGTAGAGGTAAATACAGTAAGGGAACACACTTGGGATAGGTATCTGACTTGGTCTCAAACTCTAAGACGAGACCAACGTCTTTACATCTTTACATCAGAATAAATGGGCAGACCAAATGGGACCAAATGCTATAGTACATATTATTATTATTATTATTTATTGTTTTATATAGCGCCATCAAATTCCGTAGCGCTGTACAATGGGTAGACAGGACATACAAAGTAGTATATAACATAACAAATATACTTACAGAGACGACAGGCGAGGAGGGCCCGGCTTACATTAAATGATTTTTATAGGAGTTATATCTCAGAGCGAACAATATGAGGCCATCCAGCATGAAACATTTATCCAGGATGATTCTTGAAGTTAGGTGATTGCGTTGTTAGACTTTCTCTTTTGAAATCTGAACCGAATTTATAACACATGGTGCTTTTTCAGAACAATGAGGCCGTGTTCAATTTCCTCGAGCATACAAAACAATTACTTTTATAATACGAGCAGTATGTACAACGTCAAATAATAGAAGTGCTGCTCGTACTGACATATAGCTTGAGTACAGCACACCTCAATTCAATAAGCAAAGGAACGCTACCAGAGCCTCCATATTGCGAGGTACGTGCCGAACCGCGTTACAGAATATAATAACATGGGGAGATACCTATTTCTCTTCTAAGAAGAGAGAGCGTTAGGACAATAGATCATGGTTCACCGGTAATGGGTCAGAGGCTTAGATGTAATGTAAGGAAGCTTTCCTTTGCTGAGAGGGTGGTAGATAAGTGGAATAGTCTTCCAGCAGAAGGAGTAGAATGGGATAGACTTATGCCTATCCTAGATCTAAGACGAGACAAAGGATTGTTTAGCCTTCTACATAGAAGAGTGACTACACTGATACTTTAATCCTGAGTTTGATCAGACTTTATCTATGCATTACTCACACTCCATACACGAGTGGGGTATAATTGGCCCAAATAGTACAAATCAGGACCAAAGGAAAACACGCAGGAGACATTTGGGCTAATATGACTTAATAAAAAGTACAATTTCCAGTTGTCCAAAGATGCTTATTTTGTCTTAATCCTTTTACTTCTGGAAAATACTAGCCCTGCTTCAAAATACGCACTGGAAAGACAGCATTTACGAAGCGACTGGTTTTTATTTGTGGGAAAAAAAAAACTACATAGAGATTGTGCTGAGTTCTGAGAGATGAATTTCGGCTGCTTTTCTAAGAAAGTGTAAAACTTCCATTGAAAAAGTGTAAGGTCGCTGCTAGAGATAGCGGAGGAAATGAGCAGGTCCAGAAAGTTAAAATCAGATGTCCTCGCTGGGCCACAGCCAAGTCCTCTGACGTCGAACGGGTCCAAGATGAAAATACGTCAGGACATTTTGTTCTGGTCTTTGTTAAAGCTTTGAGGGCCAGACGACCAATGCATACAAACCAAACAGTGCCCTTCTTACCCGGCCCTTTCAAGAGAAATCTCTCCAAAAAACTTTTTTGCCTATTGAAGCCCAGGATTTCAATCCAGACACGATTCCTAACATAAAAGCCAGGGTTGGGCAAAGTTTTAGTTTGTATAGTTTAGTTAACATGTATTATATAAAATAATAATAATAATAATATTAATAATAAAGAATAAGAAGAATAGAAACTACTACTATTACTACCACTACTGCTGCTACTACTACTATTACTACTTCTACTAATAATAATAATAAATATAACAATAATAGGAAGACGAAGAACGAGAAGATGAAGAACAATAAGAAGAAGAAGAAGAGGAGGAAGAAGAAGATCTATTATTATTATTACATCTTATATAAAAAAGCATATTTTTGGTCCTATCCAGAAGATGTGAATATTGGTCAATACAAAAAAAACACAAAACAAATTTAATATAAAATGCAGCTTTTTATTAAATATGGACATTATGTGCCCTATAAGCACCGGTACAGGGCATTCCAAAAGGCTACGATAATACACGCTCTGGCAAAGAGCACATCATTTCCCCCATGATCTCATGCGTGTAATTCATTGCAGACGGATCTGTATTCAGGTTGTCCCCTTTCTTGTAATAATGCCGGCTCGGGAAGTTTAGAGTGGATCTGCTTATAAGCCTGCAGCTCTTACTACCTCTCTGACAGTACATTAAGATGGTATACGAGTCAAATAAACTCTCCTGCATTCAGTATGTGACACAATATCCAGACTTTTATGATGTGCGTTAAGTACGCTTCTAGAAATGCTGTTCTGCTTCATTCTCAGCTCACCTATACAACAAGTCATCTAAAGGCAATCAAGCCCAAACAGGTGTTCTTGCGGTTCCATTTTATAGCCCTAATAACAGGGACGGATTTAAGGCATAGAATATTTTGTGATTTATATTTCGTGTTGTTTAAATACGTGCAATGTCTTGGTTTATTATTTTTAAACATGGCAGATGATGTCGTTAGGATTTCGGTTTTATGACATCCATTGCCGTTTTAGCACCACCAACCATGTTTAAAGCTTGGAGTCTGTACAAGAAAAAAAAAAAAAAAACCTTGAATTTATTGTATTTTTAATGCTACTTACATTCTTATTTCTACTTTATTTTATACACACACTAGCCATATATCCAGGCCCACAGTGGCCATCTGGCACATCGGGCAAATGGTGGGCCTATGGCCAACAAAGCCTCATACAGGAGACACCCGTCCACACGCTAGATGAGTATTAAAATGCAATATGCGGCAGTGCGATGACATCATTTGGCAGCCACAGGCCTTAAAGGGCCAGGGCCACATAACCATCCCCATTCCGGGCTTACAAACATCTTTCTGATTAATCTTCAATCCCTGTTTTGCCCCATGGCTGCCATTTTTTAAAAAAATAATCCTAGTTGGTACAATAACCATTTTTGGGGGACTGCTAATGCATGCGCAAAGCTATGCACTCATTTAGTGTATGATGTCACTAACCGCTTTTCATATAGAAATCTGATTCTTGGGTTTTTAACCGGATTCAAACATTTTTTATGCTCGGCCAAGTCTGCAAGTTCTTGTGTTATTTCAGGGGAACTATTTGGTTAAACGCGGTCTGCGCTGCCAATGCTGTGATTTCAGGTGTAGACTCATCCGTTGGCTTCACCCTATTATTTTGACTACCTGTCTCAATTATCAGTTCATTCATTTTCACGTAGCTGTTCTGGCCACTTGAAATCATCAATGTTTTTGTAACGAATACAGGAATACTAAAGATTTTGCATCGAGGCAGCCAAAAATGTTCTAGGCGAGGCCAAACAAAACATTTAAGTGCGAAATTCCGAATTCACAAATAAAGATATTCATTCATCATTGCCATCTGCGGCTGCTCTAATGGGAACCGAATCCAGCTCTGAAAACCATCTATCACTTGTGCTAGTATTATTCAAATGTATATTTTCCAGGCATCGCATCCCGCAAAGACATAACGAGGGCATTTCATGCAAATTTCCCCAATTTTCCGTGATCTCGCAATAAAAGGTTACATTGGATTTCTACCGTAAGCCCAAACATTTGGTCATTTTTATGTTACTAATACTTACATTAAAGGGAAAATATAGACAAAAACATATAGATGCTAGGATTATGATGATTTCTCATATGAAATGCGATAATAAAGCGTCAATGAAACCCTGAGGGTCATTTTAAAGTGATATGTAATTGCCGTTGAGGTGTCCTTGGCTTTGGCGAAAGGATGTTCTCAGTTTAGACCAACAGGAATCCTCGAGTTGTCCCTGGATGTCTTTATCAGTCCCTGGTAGAAGTATTGTTACTTTTCATAGAAGGATAAATCATTAAAGTCCGATTTCCATGGCAGATGCTAACAGCGTTCAATAAAATACAATCATTTTTAAAATACTATAAATTATCAGCAAAAAATGTTGCTACTACTACTTTTCTCAAACATGCTTTTAACTATATTTGTACATTTGGATTTGTATGAATGTTAATGTTAATGAATGTATTATTTCATACAAATGTCTAAAAACAAGGAGGGAATCCCAAAGAAACTAGCGAAAACGAAGGAGAAAGCTCCAAATTTTCATTTGAAATTCACTTTTTCCCCCTAACTCTCTCTCTCATTCCCTCACACTCACTCTTTCCCCCTACCTTCTCTGACAACTGCTTCTGTGTCTCACCTTCTCTCTCTCTCTCTCTATATGTTATTTTTTTTTAACAAATACAAAAAGTTTAACCTTTTGCACAGTTTTGTTAGCATGAGAGTTAAATTCCAGCTGGAAAAGTTCTGAAATATTGATTTACCGTTAAACATACCTTTCTAGAATATGTATGCGCATGAGTACTCGTGTCTTCCCACGAGAATTACTGAAGACGTTATATGCACTGCGGTTAAAAAACAAACTTTCCGCAGAGAGGTCTAAACACAACTGAACTAAGTTCATGTATTTAACAAAGTTGCAGCTTTGCAGCCACTGTAGCCACACGTATCCAGCCAGCAGCCACATTTAGTGGACACTGGCCTTGAAGTGTCAGGGACCCTTTCGATCCTCGGTCACACTCTGAGTAAAGCATTGTCAAAGAGGTCTCTGCTTGGTCTGCACATAGCTAAACATGTGACTGGCTTTCTGCTCCCCTTACTATCTAGAACAATACTGATCCGGAACATGCGATGTACGAGGTTGTTCCACCAGTTATGTAGACTCGCTACTGTGGGCTTCATGCCAGCAGATTTCTGTCAATATTCATGGACAAAACCATCTCCTACTTCATTTTGCAACAGTGTAACAAGTTGAGCAATAAAAGTATTTTCATGCGGCTTTCACTGGTGGGGATTGTCAGAATTCAATTGGCATGCAACCCAAAATCAAGAAAAAGAGAAAGAATACAGGAAAAAAAGGAGTTTGAAAATAACCATTGCAATTCTGCCACATAATCCAAAATCTATTCATAACCCTTTCAGCACCCTATTCGTTTTTAATATAAATGAAATCCTGGGCAAACCCAGCCCTGAATAAACAACCAAATAAACTATTAAATATGAAACCAATTTCTGAATATTGGCTTCCCAGTCATGGCAATGCTATTTTATTATTTACTGTTTTTTGCCTTAATGTCCCTTTTTACTTATTCTGTTTTTTTTTAAATATAATTTAAATAATTATATCATTTTTATATCATTGTATCCAATTGTAAATTGTTATGGCTAGTTTGGCTTAATTGAACCCAATTGTTCAGTTACTTTGATCTCAATTGGCTGCCCAGAGGTTTGCTTTGGTCTGCTGAAGACAAGCTCTGATGTCAAATAGAAAATAGTGTTGCGTGATTGTGACGTGTTCCAGCATCACATACGTGTGGCTGTGCAGTTAGCGCTTGTTATTTGACTATGTGCCCTGGGAGGCGCATTGCTTATTAGTGAGTATGGTTTTAGCTCTCATACTTTCTTGTACTAGTCTGGATTTTGGATGCATTATTAAATCAAGCCCATTACTTCTAGCTGATCGCTTTCTGAACCATAATAATGTTAATTTTCACAAATCATGTGATACTGAAGGACACCCCGGTGAATTGAAAGCAGATGTGCAAAGACGCTCTTTTATAATAGAATCACTCAGGATGTCACAAATATACGGTATAAAGTATTCATTTTCAAAACATACATTTCCCTTGTATTTTTTGGAACAACAATGGGTTCAGTGTTCCGAGATAAACATTGGCATCATCGAATTCTACTAGCAAGTTGTCTCTTAATACTGCACTTCTACAAAATATATACCAAATATATGCCATATAACCGGCGGGGAGAAGGGAGCCGACCTCACCATGCGAGAGATTCAAATATTAGTTTTCTGAAAATATTATTAAAAAATATAAATAATAGTAACTTAATCAAATATGTATATAACATATGTATTAAAGTGCTAAAAAAACTTAAAAAGAAAACAAATAAAGAAATAAAAAATGCTACAAAATACAATTAAATCAGTTTTCTTAAGTGAAAATTTAAACGCTTTCAACTTGGAAACATTACAATTTCCTGCTCCGGTAACTGTGTATTTTTAGGCATTATTTGCACAAAAAAAAGTCACTATTTACAATAAATTCACTTCTAACGCACAATAAACAAAGCCTTTGAGAAAGAATTTTGGCCACATGAACCTACTTTTTCTTTCAGACAAGTATTTGTTACTCTGCCAGTTCTCCCAATTGAATTTTATATAAAAAGTCACTGTTGCGTGTAAACTTCCTGCCTAAAAATAACAAAACAAAGCCAAGTACTGGTTTTTTTTTTCCTTCCAGTTCTGTCTTCATGAAAAAAAAACCTGCGTTGATGAATTATTTACAATTGTGACGTTCATTAATATGCAAGTAACATTCTCAAAGTCAGATTTGATAGACAAGTCCGCATTGTTCAGCGGTGTGGGAAATCTAAAGAAACAGTGGTTTCTTGAACACCTTAGAGACATCCCAAAGACCCACACGTTACACATTGTTAAAATGTAACAAACATACATCTTTTATATTACAGCTATATATTAAATACAAACATAGGTATCGCTTAAAGAGACACTAATCGAAGAACATGTCCACGGGACTCTTTAAATGGGTAGTAATGTCCATTTTCTTGCTTCCATTGTGTCCTTTCAGTGAAACCATCAGATTTTAACTAAAAAATATATTTCAAATACATGGTACACATGATACTGTGTAGATCTGCCCAAGACTGGGGCAACCCTGTCGCCAAAGTACTTATCCATGGTCAGTCGTGGTCTTCTTCTAGTTGAGGACAACCTTCGACACAGACCATTGCAATAGTTATTTTCGTGGAAACAACCAAGAGCATCCATCAAACATGTTCCTTTATGTGAATTCTGTTGATTGTAATTACAATTGCATTGTATATAAGAATAATAATTCTAGTGCAGTGTTTAAAAATGGTATTACTGCCTTAGCAACAAGTGTAACATCCCTGCTTATTGGCTCATTCAGTTGGTTGCTATGGTAAGAATTAAGCTGGACTTCATTAGCATTGCCATAAAGCATCGTCTCACTGTGCAGAGCTGGGAAGGTATCACATGACTGCATACAGTGGCTGCTTCCATGCCTGCAAGTAAATTTGCTGTAACAAAATGAAATATTGAAGCTTTCCTCATTGCTAAATTGTATTACTTTATAAACTTCTGTATTTAAGGCTCTAACAAAAATATTCCTTTTTTATGGCACTTCATCTTTAAGGGTTAAGTCTTTAAAGGATTGATTTGTTTATTTCTGATCCATATGGTCTCCATTTTAGCCACACCTGGCATGCGTTATGTGCTGCTTGCACAGTCCGTTCCCTGGGCAGTTTCCAGTAAGCAGTGCTTCCTGTCCTGTTGGATTCGGAATCGAGAGACCGATACAGTCTGTGAATCCCAACTGTGATATCCTGAGTGTGCAAATAAAAATATAATACTCGGCAAAGCGGAAACACACCCAGCACTGCTTTGTGTCAGCTTCCAACCCTAAATTAGAGGCTATTAAGAAAGTGAATTGTTGACTTTTTAATTGGAGTGCCTTTGAACAGCAAATTTCACTTTCAGCTGCATTGCCACCAATTATAAGGCAGGTTTTAATGATCTGCATGGATATTCAACAAAAATAAATACTTATACGAGGTTTCTAGGGCAATATAAGAATAAATTTCGATATTTTCTGTAAATGTAAAACAAATGCTGAAGTTTTTTTGTAGCTGCGTCGCTGTTTTATCAAAAGCTGTTAAAATGGTTGGCTTGGAAAGAGAAGAGAAAGATAAAGGAAAGGATAACCAACGGAGAAGAGTGAGAGGAGAGGTAAAAAAAGAAAGAGGGGAGAGAGAAGAAAGAAATGTGAGCAAAAGGAAGATGGGACATGAAAGAATAGACAGAGAAAAAAGGAGGATAGAGAGGAGAGAAAATGGAAGAAGAAGAAGAAGAGGAGGAAGAAGGAGAAGAAGAAGAAGAAGAAGAAGAAAAAGAAGAAGCGAAAATAGAATAGAGGAAAGAAAAATAGAGTTAAGAGAAAGGATGAAGTGAGAGAAAGGAGAGGAGAAAAAGAGCAAAAAGAAAAATAACACATAATTGCATAAACAAAGAAAGGAGATAAGAAAATGGGTAGAGAAGAAAGAGAGAAGTGACCACCATGTCAGCATTTACTGGGACATAAACATAAACTCTAGGCACCCCTTGCTACAGCACCCCTGAGCTCAAGACAAATAGAGGGCAAATAGTAGTTGTTCCTACATACCTGCTGTACCTGTGGTATGAAACAAGAGAGAGAAGACATACGCACTTTATCCATTGTTGTAAATGATTTCAGAAACTACCCATTTCATGTATTTCTTATGTTTCTCCTGTGTTCATTTTGTTTTATAGAGGTTCTGAACACATTCATTTGTTTTTTGTTCAGTTATTTTTAATCTAAAACCAAAAAAAATCATTAAAACTAACCCATTTTGAACTTAACATTATTGTTTTGTCAGAAAAGGACGTCATACTGTTTGTAAGTCAATGGTTATTCATTTAGAACAATAAAATTTTCAGTTGGAGGAACTCAACTTTACCTGACGTTACCTAAGTTTATGAACTCCAGCTAAGAAAAATAAGCAATCTTGCACGCATGGGAAATCTTTCCAGTTTTGAATTCCAGGATGGCCGGTGGTTTAACCTAACGCGCCTAGAAGAAAGCGCTTTTTTCATGAACATTTCATTAATGCAGATTAAGTTGCATGTTTGTTTCTACATTGCTGCTGTAAAAACTTGGATCGGATTGGAATACCTCAAATTTCTCAGGCTGGTTTGACCCGGCGTCTCAAAGTTTTAGCTAAAGGGTCAAGGTGTCATATTTTATGCCCAGCTTGTATAAAGAAAAGCCAAAACCGGTGAATTACACATCAAACAAATGAGAAGCATTTTGAAAGCTGATTTGTGAATATAGGGCAGGGATGATGCCACAAGGCAATCATGACCTTATAGCTAAATAAATTCAAAATATAAATGTAACTAAAGGTTTGGTAAGTGGGACTGGAACATAAATAAGGTAACCCGAGGTTGGAAAAGAATGGGATGTCATCACAAATGTATGATGTTTGGGCAAAGATCCAAAATGGATGGTTTATGATCATGGACATCTTTGTTGAGTCACTTCATATCCATTCATGATCTTGTTCCTATAAGGCTCTTAATGGAAGGCATGAAATAGATTGCTTTGAGAGCTTTTCCTATTTGCTATACCCCTCGTGTGCTCCAGATCAGGCTGGGCTGAACTTGGGTCAACAGACCGAGAAGTCGAAATGAAGCATTAGGTTCTGGGGTTACACGGAAGGCTGAGCCGCGAAATGAGAATCTCTGGTACCTTCTGTACCTACTACACATACACATCATCTTACTGCGCTCGCCCAAGATCCCATGCAAAGCCTAGGAGCACCAGTCCCCTTCCAGTGGGGAAATAGGTGCTGTGACCCTTGTTAAGAAGACAGAGTTTGTTACACACAATTCATTACCTGTTATAATGTATTTTATTCTAAAGGTTCCATCTACATTGTGAACACCTTTTCAGATTGGACCTTTTCAATGTTTCCTGGTAGTCCTATCAGTAAAATGCGTCCAAAACAAATCAAGGGTTTTGCTTCTGGGTTAAATATAATGTTACTGAACGCTGTTGGTGATTGAACAGGGAACGTTATACTGAAATAGTGAACAAAATAAATAGCAGGAAACCAGATAAACGTCCTTTTCACTTGAGAGCTCATTCAGCAGATTAGTTGAATGCTCATTGAGGAAGGTGTTCCTATGCCGGATAGAAGCTTTCCAAGTCTACGCTTTTGGGAATGCTAAAGGAATTAAAAGTTCACCCTTATTCTGCGTTTTTTGGCAATAGAAGACTTGTTCTTAGTCGGATCTCCAGAGGGATATAGCAGATAGAAAACGTTATTGTTTATTTAATAAGGCTGTTCTATTTCATATGTTACATCTATATGTTAGGATTCAGAAGATGAAACACCAATATCAAAATGTTGCATTGTTAAATAGGAAACATTCCAACCTTGGAAAACGCATAACAGGTTAAATTGATAAATGAATGGAAAAAGCCTTCAGCCATCTTCCTACATTACAAACATCTGATAATGGCTGTTGTTTACTCAAAAATGATCTATTTTCTGTACACTTCAATGAAACTCTGTATTTTAAACAATGCTCAACCTATGTTGAGGAAAGCGCTGCTAAAGACTGTTCAATAGGTATGCTACTGATCTTCAGCTATAGTGCCGGATTATCCATTAGTAATGTGCCTAGGGGCCCTGATCTCTGGGGACCCCTCCGGTGGTTTAAATAATAACTACTCCCCCATACTGCCACTAGCCACATAACAGTAATCTCCGCGAGCATTCAATGGAGAAGTTTTACCATGGCAGCTCCCTTCATATGGAAGGAAGAATGAAGACTTGTTTAGTGTGTGTGCGTGTGTGCATGTATGGACATGTATGATGCGCAATCAACAGGCCCTTGAGAAACTTAATACTACTATAGAGCACTTCCCTGTACTAAACCGCTCATATAACCACCACGCTAAATCACAAAAAGTGGCCAAACTGGCAGATATAAACAATTTCTTCCTATCCCGATGTTATCTCCTTTCTCTTCACCTCTTCACCTCAACTTAAAAAAGGCTGCCTGAACCAATTAACAACATGGGGCTGTACATTTTAACACGGGACAACGAGGTAAGGGGATGTGTTTTTTTTCCAATATAGATGGCATTTTGAGAGAATATCATGATGGGCCATGATAGGGTAGGGGCCTTCCAGAAATTTCTGGTGGCAGCATTAAGATTAACCACAAAGGATCGAAGGCTTCTGCTTATGGAAGTTTAACAAGGTTCTGTTAGAAGGGACCCAGAGAGCAAAGTATAACTTTGAGTCTATGGTATCCTGACATAAATTCTGATTAAGTTTTGAGAATAGTAAAGGTGATTATTGTAAATGAACCCCCCTTGTAAGTTGACTAGGTCTACGTTGATCCGTAGAATGAACAGTTCATTGGAAATGATGACTTTGTAGCCTTGAAATCCCCCCATTCCCCCAGTACCTGTAGGCTGGTGCCAGTTTTACTAACAAGAAATCTGGCCCTTTACAATCGGGGGCCATATATTTGGTTCCTAAGCGATTTCCTGCGGCAATTTGGAATCTTATATTTCCCTGGCAAAAAAACAAAACTCTTATTGTATAATGAGCGCAGTCTAATTTAATCTAATTCAATATTCTGTTGATTGTAATTACACCGAAATAATTACATAAAATTGATATTAATCATTGGTTATAAAGTGGTTGTGGATTTAGTGGTTAATGAAATAAAGGAAAGGCATATTTACATGCAAAATGAGCCACCTGCAAGCTGTTGGATTACTAGCCCACAATGCGCTTGGGAAATATAGAGATATTTGAACACATAAAGCTGCAGAAGTTGGATATTTTTAGTTTAAATAATCTGTAGAAGATTAGATATTTTGTATCTTGTGTAGAGCATTGTGTCAAGAGCCCCGGGCTTGGCATTCCTCATGATGAGTAAAATGGTCATATTCCCCATGTATTTGCAAAGATCTCCTGGGATGGCCCAGGGGATCTCACCTGGTTGGAAAGCGTTATTATGGGTGTTCTCGTATGGACCTCTTCTGACCCTTCCAAAGTTGGGGTCCTTGGTACCAACGTACAGCATTTTAATACAATTCCCATTCTATCCAAAACATTTTTATGTAAAATAGATATTCTTCATTACATGTCACCACCCAGTAACACTACAAGATATATACACATGATAGCTAAATGCTTGGCCAGGAGGCAAGGATCCCTATCCATCAGACAATGGGTTACGTTTGGATATTCATCTAGACGTTCTGAGCTCCTAGAAAAGATAGATGAAAGAGGGATAGAGGGATTTGGATACAAACGAAGGCACCAAATAGTTTCAAAAGAGCTGGGGGGGGATTAAACACATTGACCCATAGGCATGTAATTAGCTTTAACTTCTTGAGCCTATGGGCATAGGTGTGTGCATTGGGCAATCCAGCTCTCTGTAACCCTACTACTCAATGGGCCGGGTAAAGGGGATATCACTGATTATTATTATAAACTAGATGCCTATTTAAACCTATGAAAAGATTTTGGGGGGAACAGCGGGATATGTAAGCTGACCATGGTTTCATTAAAATGACTTGTTTTTCAAGTTTGTTTTAAGCATGCTGCACTGAAGCCATATGCTGGTAGCATACGTGTTTACTAAAGCATCGGGGACATTTGGCAAATATTCCAGATTTTTTTTACACATTTTATGACATCAGATATACACTGGAGACGTGATGTCGTAATGTTGCTACATTATATGTTGTAGACCTTAATAGAGTGGCGCAAAACTCAGAAACCCATACATTTAACCCCTTGTATAATATATATATATATATATATATATATATATATATATATATATATATATATATATATAATCCAGTCTGATTATACAACTAACTTTTTTCCATCCATTCGAAAAAGATCTTGGAAGAGATGCGACAACGAGCCTTCCCTTTAGCTTTGAACTCTATTATCTGTATAACCATTTTCTTCCTTATTTCTCCTTCGACCACTTTCAGACGGAGATGACCTCTTTACAATCCAACAATCCAATTAGCTTCCAAACTTTAAAGTTGCCAATGTCAGCTACATAACCGCAAAGCATCAGCTGTTTTTTTTCTGATACCATCTGCCGCCATCCATAATTTATTAAGACATGTTTGTACCTATTTACATTTTAATGTCGCCCTAAGTGATCAGTATTCACCCAAAGGATTGATCGGATTCAGAAACACGCACTAACAGAGTGTTTGTCGTACACAACAGCCGAATTACTTTTTTGCCCGACTCTTTAGCCAGAAAGCGGCCACGTAATTTTATACCCCCCCCCCGTTATATCTCCACCTTTGACATTTTGAGAACATTTTGCAAGGTAGCATTTATGTAAAAGAAACTAATGAATACGAAACAGTCTTAAACTTACAATGACTGCTAGAAGTGACCTTATTCAGGTTAAGCAGTATATAAATTAAACGTTGGAAAAATCAGGAACGGGTCCTTCAGGGCAGCAGGAGGTACTTGGCCTTCAATGCAAATATTTATCTTGTTCCACACGACCTGAAGCTTAATATTTGTGGACAGAGAGCTAAAAATGGGCCAACATACCCTAAATTAGATGAAGTCTGGTAAAAAGAAAAGGTACCCTTTACGCTACTTGCATCACCAAGGACTCAACTTCCTAGATCACAAGCAAATGTCTAGCTCTGCTGGTTATAGAAGTTTCACCATACTTACTCTACAATGAAAAAAAACATTTCGGCAAATTTATAGGTTGGGGCAGTCAGCCCCCTGGGACTTTAAGGCCAGCAGCCCCATGATGACCAAAGAGCGACCGAAATCTTCCTGCATTTACTATTTGGATCATTTTTTTTCTTCCAAAAACAGACTTGGCTTCTTCTGAAAACCATCATCACCTCTCGAGGCTCCTGTCATTTAATCAGTTACTCGGTCACCACAAAGCTACTGTATTTATTTTTACTTCCTATGTTTGGAAAGCTTTTTATAAAAAAAAAATAAAAAAATCACTTTTTATACCTCATACATTTAATTATATTAATATTTTCTCCTTTTTAATATTTAAATGTGTTTTTGTTCTTTATCTCACTTATTGGGCTGGGATATGTCAGAATATATGGGAATGACTCGTTGAAAGCAACCGCAATCCATTTAGAATTATGGGACGAAACGCGCAGAAAAAAAAAATATTCAGTCTAAATTTCAAATGATGATTTAAAGCATGAAGTCAGAATTGTAGAATTAGGTGCCAATCATTGTGCCTGATTTCAAAGTAAAAGCAACGAACGGCACATGTAAGCCAGCCATTATTTGTGCTAGTGATGTGTTAATGTCTTTGGATCAACAAACATCACATTCAAAGACTATCTTTCTACCAGATGGTGGGACATCAAAAGACGTCTCTCTAATGGAGTGAAGCATGTCATCCAGCAGAGCAGATTCAGTAGCTTGTGTGGTCTTCCCAGGTCTTAACGACCACTTACGAAATAGTATTGGTCAAAGTTCCGCACTAGAATTTTTTTTAAAATAAATAATTCAAATAAGAAATTCCATTTCATTTAAAATAATTTATAATTTGCCCCTTTTTGTGTCATTTAGGTAAAAAAAAAGATTCTAAAATATCTCAGAAAATGGGAAATTTAGAATTCAAATCTGTAATATTATAATAATAAACATTTTCTTTATTAGATAATTATTTATATTATATTGATATAACTGCTATTAGATGTAGAGATATTCTTTTTGGGGGGCTAATGAGAAGACAATTAGATATAGTTTGGGCGGCTGTGGAATACCCCACCGGCCATGTAAAATTGTAGATAAAGGCCTGTCTCTCTCAACGTTTTTCTTAGAACCGTAACGTGATGAATTTTAACTTGGTAGAGAACCTTTACAAAGAAAGAAATAACATTGAAATTTTACTCAAGTGGAACAGCATTTAACATTCTGTATTTTAGCGGAACCGTGGGAGATGTTATAAAAGGGCGTGAAGACCATTTAGAAAGATGTAGAGGTCGAGCACCTCAGTTGCGTGGTTCATGAATCATACAGTACAAATTTATGTATTTTCAGGCTTTTTTGGACGTGTCCTTACTCCTGAAATACTGTAAATGTCTGTTTAGTAAAAAAAAAGTCAAGGACGCCAACGTATAGGGAGGTGAAAGAACGCTAGAGGTTTCTACTTCTTCTCAATAGTGAGTCAACTCATCCTCTCAAACTCTCCCTATCGTGAAAGTAGGTACAGAACATTACTCAATTCACTATGTGAGTTTGGTGACCTGTAAATCACACCCATTATGGGGTTTCCATATAAAACGTGATTCTTATATATATATATATATATATATATATATAAATATATATATATATTACTAAAAAAGTAATAAATCAGACTATTTGTCATATTCTACTGTATAACTTTTTTCTCTTCTATGTAAAATTCTATTTTATTACGACATACTGTATCTCTTTTGACCAAGGTTGGCGTTTTTTGTCGATGTTATAACGCTTAACTTTACAGAATGATACACGGGTTAGTATGGATCATTTGCTTAATTCTTGAAAAAAAAAAGGTCTATATCTGAAATGTGATTTCATTCCCTGCTGGCAAAGTAACAGCTTTGTTGAAATTGAAACCCAATACCAGTATAATAAGCCTCTACGGGACCTTTTTCTCTAGCCATGAGAAACTTGTAATTTAAGGAACATAATGAAGGTTATCGGCCGGGACATGAGAAATTATCACGAGGGTTTCAGAACATATACAATTTGTGCCATTTGGGTGGAATTGGAAAATAAGATTTACAAATAAAAAAAAAAAAAGAAACTTTACATTCTGAAAATGTTAGAAATGTTAAATAGGTGATATATTGTAATGGAACGTTTATTCAACCATGAGCGGTAATCAAGTGAATAATGAATTTCCTGGAAAAAGAAATAAAAACAGTGTGCTTCAACAACGATCTACCTTCAAGCTACTGGCCTCGTTAAATTTCACTTCTATACATTCAGGTATTAAATACCTGTATACCTGTATATTAAATATCCTGTTACAGGCTCAGAGATACTATATGACTGTGACGGAAGAAATAGCAATACAAATAAAAGGTAAGGTTATAGGGGGCTAAGTATAAAAAGTGATATAAAGGGGAGAAAGTGGTGTTAGCATGCATGGTAATGATCCAGTCGCTGGGCACATTCCATTGGCTACATGGTCATAAGACCACTTTTTCAAATTTTGCACCGGAATCACTTTTTTATACATAAATTCCACAATGGGTGAAATTTAAGGTGATAGTGTCATTATATCTTGCTAATATTGCATGCTAGTTAATGCATGGGTGTGCCAAGTGTCCCAGTTTGTTCTGGAGAGTCCTGATTTTGGGGCATTGTCCCTCTGTCCTGAATAACCGCAGGTGGTGGAGATCATGAGACAGTTGGGAAGATCATCTGCAGCATCCTCTGGGCGGCTTTTTGGGTAAAGCGGGTTGGGTGGTCCCGCCTCCGGTCCTGCCCACTCATGCCTCCAGCCCCACCCATTCCCAGCATCTATCCACACCCCCAAACACAGGTGGGACAATCTCCATACTCCCCAACATTTCAGATCTCCAAATCAGGATGACATTTAGGGGGAAGGTGGGGGTTTGATAGATAATGCTAACATTAGCCAGGTTTTGTTGGCTATCCTGGGTCACCATCCACTAGGCATGTGCAAGTATCAAGGGGTTAAATTAACGTTCGGCGTTTATGAGCGTTTTGTTTCTGAATTCTTGGCAGGAAGCAGAAAACCACACGGAACAAGGAAACAACAGAAAATATTGCAAAACATTTAATAAACAGCTGAGTAATGTGAAATTAAATCCAATCCAAACATTTAAACCTGCAGCAGACGCTCTGGAGTTATCAGCGCCCAGCAACACCCCGGCGACTATATGCACATTGAACGTTAACCGGTTAAACGACAGTCAGCATTAACTGACTATGAAACTCAGGCTATAACGTATGTAACGAAAGGTATCTGATTCAGCAAATGCAGCTGGATAAATAAACTGTGTCGATTTCAGCATAACATGATATTTAGTTGGGGAATTAGGGAATTAACCCTTTGCATTACTGGAGCTCCAAACCTAATTTCCTATAAATGGGAGGGACTTGGTTCTCTTACCAAATACATATGTAAATACTTATTTTTAAAAATAATGTATTTTCTTTTGTAATTTATTTCCTTTGGGATACAATATAAATGTACTCTTTATCGACGAAAATAAGTCAAAAATTGCATGGGTTCATTTAACGTTCATGGCATCATACAAATTAATAAATAATGCACGCGGGCCATGCATGCACTTTACGAGATCATCCAGGTAGAGGATAAAACTCGCTTGAGGTTATCTAAAGGCCAGTTTCACATCACCAGTTTTCCTTTCCAAATCTACTGATGAACAATAATAAAAAAAAAAACACGAGGCCATTATATTTTATTACTGGACTCCTTTGGACCCCACCTTGGAAAACAAAAATCCATAATTTATTTTGTGGATCTTATAAATCAATGTGACAGTTTCATATTGTGTAGCAACGATCGCTGGTTATATATAACAGATACATTTATATGTATTATCATAAAAGTCATATTGTGCTATGCTTGTCACTGTTATAAAGATGACTTGGATTCCTTTTAAAACACTTTTAAGCTGTAGACCCACATACACCCTGGAGTTGGGGTACGGACATTGAGCCGTCCGTTATTGCAAATCCCTCCATCCCTTACACGACGATTGTTATTGAGCTTTAGATCTTGTTCTTTTGGTTAAAGAGCCACTAATCATATTTTGACGTTTCGCTCGTTACAAATAAGATCTCCTGTAATGATCTTCTTCTAATATGGTGAATCGGATATCAAACTGATTCCGCATTATGAAAGTGCTATATTAACCCCTTAATGACAAAGCCCGTACATGTACAGGCTCAAAATGCATTGTTTTCAATGGGTTTAGGGACCACCCATTGCCCTTAAGGGGTTAAAGATGGGATAGTGTGATGGAACAATAGGGATCGGACTATAGAAAACCATTGGAACTGACACAGATGTGCCCTCCACTTTCAAACTTTGCCCCCGTCTTGTTGCTGGACTTCATACCTCTTCCAGTTTGACTGAAATCAGGAAGGTGAAAATCTTAAAATAAATGAGTCCAAGAACTATATTAAAAATGTTAAATACCTACCGTAGTTTATTGGTTGCAAATGTCTAAGGCCCTCTGTTGAAATGTCTAGACTTCTTGAAGAATGGATGAACTTGCCAGTAGACTGCTAGCAGACAATAAAATGCTTTTAGAGTTTTGCAATATATGTATCATGTGGGGAAAATCAAAGGTCCGTTCCCTTCCAAATTAGTTATGCTGTGAAACACACGCATTCTTTCCCAGAAGCCTGGAGAACATTTACGTAATGTCAAATCCATTTAAATTATTGAGTTGGACCTCGTCTTATAAGGTGCTGCGATGTTATTTGACTCATTTTTCATTGGGAAACCACGATCGGTTAGGGAATTGCTAATCTGGGTCTATTTTTCAAAAATTCCTAAAACTGGTGTAACGGGATTATTCCACCAAGTGTATTAATCATTCCTTTATTTCATTTATTCACACGTTATAAGCGTTTTCAATGAAAAATGCATAGGAAGACTGGAAAAACAACTTGCCTTATTCTTCATTGTCAGTTCAGCTTGCCCAAGGGATCCAAATACGTTATCATCGATGACATCAAAAGTAAACCCTTAGCTCTGATTTTTATAGTATGATAACATGTGCTTTTGTTTATACATATATATATCTATATAGTGTATATATATATATATATATATATATATATATATATATATATATATTAATATGACGCCATTGCATTCTGCAGTGCTATAAAATGTAATATTATGCTGTATATATATATAATTAGTTAATTAGTATCGGTATATAGAATGCAGTAAGTAGATATGGTCATGTCTAGAAGTCTATTC
Organism: Spea bombifrons; assembly: GCF_027358695.1. NCBI lineage: Eukaryota > Metazoa > Chordata > Amphibia > Anura > Pelobatidae > Spea > Spea bombifrons. The sequence goes on along the minus strand of NC_071093.1, from coordinate 6,919,615 downwards.
TATTACAATCTATACAATCTCTTAATTTATTTATTTTAATTTTTTTTTTAACTCTATGCAGAAAAAGTACAGATAAGGATATAAGGCATGTGACTTTTTGGTTTCTTGGCAATATTTTTTTGCTTTTATTATATGGCCATAAACTTCTAGACCATATGTTATGTGAAATGCGTTCAAGTGAGGTTTTCCAACCAATAAAAGATGCCCTTAAAGGATCCAGTATTGATGTCGCTTGTATCCCTTGTCAGTCTGGACACACTGGCTTTATTAAAAACTAACAAGAAGAAAAACAAAAAATAGGGGCAAACCAAGGTTCAGTTGCCCCCTATGCACTTTCCAGGACTGCTAACCCTCCCCTGATGGTTTTAGACTCAGGAACACTTATGAAAAATGATGGCTTCCAAGTCTAAAGCTTGGAGACAGCATGAAAGTAATCAACAAAACACGAGAAAAAAAAGCATTATATAAAACTGACCAGGACTGTAAAGCCTTGGGAACACTCCGATTTAAACTAAATATTTACTTTAAGAATACAAGAATCGCATGGTCTCCAATAATTTACAGGGAACAGATGCTCCTCTCACACTTACCTAAACGCTTCTAGAAATATATATACGGGAAGAGTTAGAAACAGGGATTAAACTGCTGAAAGGAATATTACGCTAAGCACAGGGAATGCTAATGTATACGCCAGTCTAGAATGGGGTTTGAAGCTGTGTTAATGGAATCGGTGAAGACTGAGAAAGGATCTAATTCTATTGTCAACAAGAAAATGGTTTCATTTAATATTCTGCCGTTCTAAGTTAAACAATCTTACTTGTTTCTGTTTGTAAAAGGACAATTAACTAGTTTAAAAAAGCACGTTCTATCACACACAGCTTTGATCGGGACGGCAATAAGTTATCCACATCTTGTTTAGCATAGAAATGATAAGTGATAACTATAGCTAATGTAGGAAGACATTCCTGGGACATGACAGGCCCATACCATGGGGCATGTGGAGTGTAGAGTGGTGGACGGTGGTGTTGAGGCATAGGAGGTACTGGGTAGAGGGCAGATCCTACATGGTTCCTATTTCCAATGGTCCATTGGGTCTCAACTCTTTACACTCTTATGGGTTTTAGGTTAGACAGGGTTTTCAGAGTTAGACAAAGGGAAGTGAGCAAGAGTGACCTGTATAATGTGAGGGACAGATCTCCCTACTACTCCCCTTAGACCACCAAGAAGATGTCCTCAACTCCTTCAATCTCCTTTCTCAACAGGTTTGAAACAAGAAAATTTGAAGCGCATGTTGACCCATTTTAATGTTTAATCCAAGGTAGTTTTTCATCAAAACTCACTTTTTTCCATAAATTAAACATAATCACATGACCAGGCGCTTCAGATTATAGCTCATCATTTCATACATTTTATATTGACTCCATCCTCATGCTCCTCACATCCTCTAATCTAAAACCACACTGTGACATATAAATGATGGCAATGATGAACATCATTCTAATATTTACACTTTAAATATGGGACAGAGAGGCAGACAGAATGTTAAATTCTGATAATTAATTTATTCTTCACCACCAAAATATTCTATACTAAAATAATAAATAAATAAAATAATAAATAAATAAAACAATAGATATCCCACTTGACAAATCCCACAAACCGTTATACAATCTATGTCCCTATAAGTCAGCTGAGCATGTTAATAGGTCAAAGTGGAGAGAGGTTTCAAGGAGTCATGATCAGTGCAGGCTACAGAACGGGAACACATAATTCTGTGACATCATAAAAAGTATGAAATATATGAAGGAATTTATGAAGAACAAGCAGTTTGCATTTGTTACATGATGACATTTAGTAGGGCTGCCACATGGTCTGAGAAAATGGCTGGTGGCCAACGTTAACCTTAACAGCCATCCACCAGTATAAGAAACGCCAGCAGTTGGAATGTCTGTGGCCATCTGGTCTCACTTTTCTGTGGGTGGTATCGTGAGGTCATGGCCGATGTTTTTGCAGGGACTGCTAGTTATTATATGCTTTCCGCTTTGATGTTTGTTGTTTCCCAATCAGTGACCTCTCAAACAAATATGTTGCCCAAAAGGGTTTACCTTTACAACTGGCATTTCCTTAATTAGTTATAAAAAAGAGACACAAAGCAACCATTCTTGGAGTGACATTTACATGGGTTCTCAACTACGGCCCATGCATCCAAATTCTGTAGCGCTCAACTTTATCAATTTGAGATTAATTTACAACCCCCAGGAGCTAAGGCACATGCACAATGGATGGTAGAGGGGTCTGTAGGGGGGGAAAGTGGCCTAAAGAACCAGTATTTCTCCATATTTCCATGAAGGTAGAAGGGATGTGCTCTAAATACCCGTTACCCACCAACTACCAAACCTTCTTACCCCCAATAACCATAGATATGCTGCTTGGATGTAAAAAGGTCATAGCTTTTTTACTTAAATACACAAAAATGTGTTGTGTCAGCCTAAGAACAAAGCAAACCTTCATAAGAATAAACATAAGCGTACATACAAATTATATAAATAACTTAACCTTACCCAACACAGTACAGGAACCAAACAACCGGCCCTCCTCCCCCTCATCCCGCAACACCAACACCTCCATACCCTGCCACAGTCCTAATCACCAGCCGACCATAAGCACAATGGGCACGACCATGGTCATTGACCTTACCACACAAGAGGTTAGGGGAGGACTGAGACCTGACTTGGCTTCCTTAAAACCAAAATTTGCCATTAACACTCCCTGACCGGCAAGGACAGGCTTCCCCCGCCTGTTGTGACAAAAGAAAATCAAGTTACTTGGAAGGAGAGAGAGGGAATAATTGACCAACCCTTACCAAATGCCAATGACCAGAGTCACCAAAAAGACTCCCTATATGCCCTTGGGACACCAACCCCACAACATGCAAACAGCCAATCAGACCGCACTCATCCAGACTCATAAATGTGCCCATTTTAAAAGATGCTTCTGATTTTGGAGGGGGCGCACAGATTACAAAACAAACAACAGCATCTATGACATCAGACACAATATAATTCACGATGATGAATGATATATGTTACAGCACCCCTCTGTAGCATTACACTTTTCTAAAGATCAGTTACCAAACTAGTGACTGCCTAAGTGCTAAGACCCAAGCAGCGCCCACGAATGCTGAGTTCCACGGGATTCCGACGAGTGTTTGCAGAGCAAACATACAGACAATCCACTGCAACTTGAGTGTGTAATTTTTACTTCTATAACCACATGTGCTAATCATTCACATATGATATAATTCTATAATTATACCAGCTCGATAACGAGTTCCATGTGCATAAATTCGAAATGCTTTATCTTTTAACGCCTTAGAAAATACAGCCACAAGACCATGGACTGTGATGTGAAGCTCACGTGAAACAGATGTTTGGCTTATCGCAGCCATCTATCCAGAGGAAGCAAAAAGTAAATCATTACCTGTGTGGTATCAAAAAAAAATAAGCGCTGGACTGTTTTCCCACGAACGTCACCGTCACAGCTAAATGCATTTATTAAAATATCCCATAGGTTGTAAGTCTGGTTTAAATGTAAGGGGCATGAAGGGGATCCACAAAGATGTTGCTAATTCAGTTTATGTATCATTATGCCACAAGCGCAATAGCAACATGGAACATGCCGGCAGATAAGGACCATTCAGCCCATTTAGTCTGCCGGTTTGTCCTGATGTATAGACTCAAACCTTAATCAGTCTTTTGTCTTGTCATATTCAGGAGCCATATTCCTTCCCCATGCGTGTTTAACCTATCCCAATGTATTAACCTCTAAAACTGCTGTTTGGAGGCTGTTCCACTTATCTACCACCCAATAAAGTAAACCCATACATCTGAACCTCTTACCCTCTAGTCTTAGACCCCCATTGTCTCATGGAAGCAAAGATCTGTGGCAAAAGGTGGCAAAACTAGCATATCAATTATTTCCTGGCCTGATGCTAAATTCTTTCTGTTTATCCCATCCATACAAAGGTTGCTAGAAAAAAAACATGTTCCTTCAAAGAAAATATATAAACAGAATGAATTTTATGAACTTTGGAGGTTTTTCTTAACCCCCTATGTGACGTGTATAGATTTTCTTATATACTTTCTAACATTCTACTGAGTGTTTACTAAATAGTCAGAAACCACACAGTGAATCTGTTTTTCCTCTGGAAGAAGAACTTTAGGGCGGAGGTCCGAGGTTGATTCTAAACACATGTACATTAATAAGCTGATTGTTATGGAGGATTGACATTCATTGCTCATGTGTTTAGTCTGCGTTTTAGAATCATAAAAATCATTTTTCTGTTTTTGTTTATTATAATAATCAAATGTATTTCAATTATCTATTTTATGTTGTTTCTGGATCTTATTCGAGACGTTAATGGAGCGTTTTGAGCTAATGTTTCAATGTCGTACTGTACTTGAAATGTGTTTTAACATAAGTATGCTGGTGACCTTCAGAATGAAAAATACAATTTTACCAAATGACTAAACAAAACTAAACCAAAAAGAGAAAAAAAATAGAGGAAAATGTATTAAAACATAACCTTTATTAACCAACAAGTTGAAAACCTAAAACAAATTAAGTGGGAACTGCGTATGGGGTGTTTGATGTCATTAGTGGTGCTCATACTTCCGCGATTACACCACATGCTATATTTGATGTACATTATTGGCACAACATAGAAACATTTGTTGCATCTCCTGGAAATACCTTCTCATTCCGTTAACTTTCAACCAGCTATGCAAAATGGGTTAATTTAAAAACATTTTAGCGGTGTGGGCAATGAAGGTTATGCTTTAATGTATCTTTAGTCTTAAAAGCTGATTGAAGTGGTGTTTCCACAGCATATGTAAGACACATTCGGGGTTCAGAGCTGTCTGAATACATTTGTCCATCTCCTAAGATGGGTGGGAAGTAGCTTTTTTTACTTGGAAAAACCTTCTCATGTCTGACTTTTTTAATGTTTTCTAAATGCCTCTAATTCTTCATAGAAAGTTGAAATATTTTCCAAATGACAGCATTATATAAGAGAACACTGCAATATTCCATCGCAACGTGAAAATAGATATTGCTATATTGTCTTCAGAGAGGTTTGTGACACTCTCTGACCCAGGGGCATAACTAGAAACCACAGGGCCCTGGTGCAAACCCCCCCCCCCCCGATTTCACCAAGCAACATAGCGCCAGCTTTGGCACCAGTTTGTCAGTGACAAGTTTGTCCCCAAACAGCTTGTCAGTGCCAACGTTGTTCCCAAAATGGTCTATCTGAGCCATCTTTGCCCCAAACAGCTTGTGTGTGTCATCTTCGCCTTCAAACAACGTGCCTGTGTGTCTGTCTGTGTGCAGACTGATCCAGCATACAGGAAATGGATGTGATGTCACTTCCTGCATGCTGGATCAAACAGTGTGCAGGAAGAGAGTGTGAGAGGCCAGCCAATCACATTTCTCCACTCTCCGTGCCACTAACTGCAGGTGTTACTCACTCCTAGTGGGTTTCAAAGAGGCTGTCGCAGGGGTTGCCCGGGTGGCGGATTCGGTTGTGCTTACAACCTCTTCAACCATGATTGTTATGTTCCTGCCCTGACCCTATCCAAAAAAGTAAGACTTTCAAGCATACAAAGGTCAAAGTAGCCTTTTTTCATGTTGTTCACAACATATTAACAAGCACTAGCTATAATTTTGTCACATAATATCTTCATAATCACCAGTGTTATAAATATATTACAACAAAACAAATAAAACTATTTATTTTAAACTCTTTACAAAAATTAAATTTACAAAAATTAAATTTTAATAGAATGTCATGTATAAATTGCCTTCACTGAAAACGTTTCCAAAGCTACAATGGGGATTAAGTGGTTTAGAATAAAAAAATATACCCCTCCCCCATACATTTTAAAAAAAGAGATTATATCCATTCTTCAATGTACAGAATAAACATTTGTCTCCCTGTTTGTAACAATTATTAATGGTATTTATTTTGCGAAGTAAAATACTGTTTCCTAAAAGGATTACGAATTCTCATTGTCTCCTGGTTTCTTGCCCAGGGCATGAAGATAATGTGTGTATCCACCTACTCACTGCTTTTGTCTATTAAAAAAAAAGAAGGAGGAAGAAAAATAATTGCTACGGCTGGATTCTTGGATTCTCATATTTTTTTAGCAATTACGTTGTAAGACAAGTTTAGATTCGTTCAGAATTTTTTAAAGGAAGTAACGCATATTGTAAAGAAAAATAAACACAATTTTCTTCAATGCCTGATAATTTATGGTTAAAGTGATTTGCATTAACACAAAATGATGGTACCTTTATAACACCAAATATTCTCATTTTCTATTAAAATAGTGAAATCTAAGTGATATTTTTATTAAAGGGTCACTATGATCCAAATGACATGGTAGGATACATTTCTAAATGAAACAATAGTAAAGCTAATAAATGACAGACAGATATCTTTCAAGCGATGTTGTTGTCTTTAACTCCTTTAATACATAGCTTTAGTTAGTGATAATACTTTTGTTTGCATTATATACTGTGTTATAAATATATTCAGTGGGGCTGTATAGATTTGAATTAAATAAAAGTGAGGCTTTGTTTTAAAGGGGCACTCCAGCCATCATAGGCCCGTTAATACACATGATAATGCTGTGTGCTCCCTATGAATTTCCATGTTGTTCCTTTTGAAAATGCATGGGGGGGGTTTGTAAATTCACCCACAAGCATTGGCCCCTTTCCAGGCACAGCTAAAGGGCCTGCAGCAGATGCATTTGGCCAAACACATCTCCTGGCTTGGGGAACGTCAGGTAAAAGTTAAGTAGCCCCCAGGTCCCTTATGCACCCTAGTAACTAATATTTGCGCTCACACATTTACACACATAGACATACACACACACATAGACTCACACACACACTCTAACACACGCTCACACAAACTAACACAAACACACCCACATATATACAGACACAGGGCTGGTTTTAGTACCAGGTGGCCAAGGCAGCCACCTGGGTTGTCTTAATCAGGGGGGTACCCACTGATGGTGGAGTAGGGCTGGTTGGGGAGACCATGGGTCTTCCTCTCTCCAGCCCAAAATCAAGAGAGTGCGGGGTCTTCTGCTTCATTGCACAGAGAACTGTATGAACAGACCTTGCACGCCGACCGCAGGAATCAAGAACACACAAAATCTCTACCCCTCATTACAAAGTGTGTATGTCAGCGTACAGGGTTAGAGCTTCATAGGATAGACTTTTAATAGAACAATAAAGGCTCAGCTTTAATACACTTTAAGAAAATAATTTTATATCTGTGAATAAAACGACAGCATTGCTAAATACTGATTGCAAAAATATTTTGAGAAGTCGGTGGGCCGTGAAGGTTCATTAATAAACACAATAAACTTTTTTTCAAATCTTACGATTTTATCACCTTTAGGATAAAACCTTTGACATTTATATCACACAAGAGGAGCGTTAAACTCGTTCGCTTCTACGTGTATTTTCAAACATGATATTTATACAGATTAAGTCCCAGCATCCAATGTGACCTTGTGAAGAATTTGTAATTGAATTGTCATTGATACAAAAATGTAAACACACTTTTTAATACATATTTTCAATACATGTATACATTGTTTTAATATATAAGCCCCAATTATATGATACTATAAAATATTAGATTTGGGGAAGGTCCCACACTACATTTCCCAAAAGAAAAAAATATTTTTATACTCAACATTCCTTTTAAGATAAATAAGGTTATTTTAAGGGTAAATTTGGGACACTTTGAATGTCATGGAGCAGAAATTGCCTACTTGTACCCGTAACACTATTGTTATATTTTTGTGGTAGAGCAGGCTTATTAAAAATAGGTTCTAATATGCTGGCTTTGCACATAACCATCTGTGGAAAGTCATTTCATTTCCCCTGTGATTAAGTAACAAAAAGATATCTTCTATTGCAAAATATATTTTGAGATGGTTCCCTGCTGGGTTGGATAATTTTAGTATATATTCTGAAAGCTGTGAAATATGTTTATACAGGAACAATGGTTAAGATAAGGGCGTCCATCAGGCCAAGGGCCCCACTGCTTGGCCACAGGGAAGCACGCCAGGGAAGTCACGTAACATGACCTCATGGCAGTAGAGACACTGGTGTAAAGGCCCCTAGGGGCCCCTAACACCAGCTCAAAAAACCCCTCTGGATATGATGTCATATTCCATGACAAGTGGTCAAGCCAGCCTCTAGTGTGACACAAGCTGTGCTAGATTCTATGGCTGACTAAGTTGAACTTGCCTTTAATGTAACGAAACTCAAGGAAAGTCATGCAGGCCAAAGTCAAGTAAAGTTTCAGCTAGGCTTGGCCCTCACGCTTCCACTCTTGATGACCAAGTTCACCCAACTGTAACCGAGAATGGGCAAAACGTCATTCTTACTTCTTAATCTCATAGTTGCCTGGAGAGAGAGAAGCAAGACCTCTTACCAAGCAGAATTAACTTATGGAGTAACCAGGGCCTAGTATTGGCCATCAGCCATGCTTCCTTAACTAACAACATTTGGAACCAACCCCTTCCCCACCAGGAACATCTCAATCATCATATGCACTTTAATGTGTATGATAGCCGAGTGTCACCTTTACATTTATATATTTTTTTGCATTCAAAGCATGGCGGAACCCCCTTTATGCATTTGCGTTTGACCGAATGCATCTTCTGCACAGTACTATGTATGCGGAAATACTTCCAGCCAGCGCTAGCTCATGAGAGAGTTCCAGGGATATAATGGGGCATTAAAAGGGCCTTGACACCTGAAAGAAAATAAGCATTAATATACATACGGTAACTTAAAAAATATCTGTGTATACGCCATGTGCTTTTTTACAAACTGATACATTGTTTTAACAAGTTAATTGGTTACATTAAATAACATAAAAAGTGTTTTGATTTTGTTCAATTGCAAACCTGTGTATAAAATATATACATTATTATTAATTGCATGTTACAATATATTGCTATATATATATCTATATATATCTATCTATCTATATATATAGATAGAAATATATAGATATATATATCTATCTATATATATATCTATCTATATATATATCTATATATATAGATAGATAGATATGTATATTTACATACATATAAATATATAGCAATATATTGTAACATGCAATTTAATAATACTTTAAACTAGCGGTTCCTTTGTACGTAAAATGTAATTAAAAAAAAAAAATTTAGATGTTTCCACCAAAGTGTAGGAAAAACATAGCTCAGCCCATGCTCAAAATGTTTATGAACATTGCGTGTTTTCGTTATAACCCTAAAATGCTTCGCAGCATAGAAACGAGGCATCTTGCAGACGTCTCTGCTACATTTCCAAAGCAAAATAAAAACAGTCAATAATAGAAAAATCATTATTTTGTCTAAATAGCGACTAATCTTAAGTGTACAGCTGTGTTTCATGCAGATCCATTTGGATAAATACTAGGCTTTGTGCCAGCGTTTGGCATTTCCTGTAGCTAAAAGCTTAACATAAAATTAGCATGATCTAATTAACACTTGGATGTTGTTGAGCCAAGCAAAATATAAAAAGGAAGCTCAATAAGTGACAATATAATGAAATGCGCAGATCATATCCTCAATAAAAAGATGTGGAATAAACTGTAATTGTGTGATTTTTTTTTTTTTTCATTTAATTTTCAAGAAGGAAGTCATATTATTTTTCCACATTAGGCATTCCAGGGAGATAGCGGCGAATTATTTAAGTGGGGCCACCTGTCTGGCAGCTGTTAGGCTGCTGATTTATTCAATATAAGATCGCCAATTCTGATACCAGCTGGACTGGTAAATAAGGTTGGGTTTTTATCAAGCCAACGCGATTGCATTTGCATACTAAAAAAGACTGGGTTTCCAAGTGCTTTGTAGAAAGAGGTTACAAATTTTGAATAATTCTAATCAGTAGAAGGAAATTTCATCTTTTATAATGTATTTTTTCATCAATTTAAACCAAAAAACGAATTTATATCAAAATTTGATCCTACAAAATACAGAAATCATGGTGTAGGTTTAGGTCACCGATACGTCCCGCTATAGCTCCGAGTGAAACAATTGACATACGAATCAAAAAAGTTTTATTATCTCCACTGTAATAAAAATTCGAGCCATTCGAGTCACTAAAAACCTTAATTTTGAAGTAGACCAGATAGAAATGTAATTGTTTAGGATTACTGGCATTATTATTATTATCATCCAAAACATGTTTTAGAGATCTGATTTTTTTTCTACCCGTTTATCGATGCTTAATTTCACATGCTACTGGTTATATTGGAAACACTGATCTTTACATTACTTTTAGCGTCATCGGAATATGTGTTTTATTACACTTAAGTGGAATATACTCACATGATAAAGCACACAGTTTTTCTCATTTGTGATGAAAACATGATGCTGAATCATTTTAAGACCATCTCAAAGTAGATTATCTGTTATCTCTCGAAGTAGGTTGCTATACTTACCTTTGTGGTTTCTATCCTGACCTGAATTTTAAGAACATGTGTTGATCAGATCCTATTGCGTTGTGGTGTGCCAGGGAGCCTGATCACCCACTGGCACCCATGGTCATGCGGTAGAATGGGTGCCACTCCCTTGGTACTTATGCCCTAGGGCTAGTCAGTCTAGCCCTATATATGCCACCGGCTATACTATCGAGGGAACTACATACCTCCCAACTTCTACCCCTAATGAATTCGGGACACTGTGGGGCTAAGTTTGGGGAGTAGAGTGTCACTCAAACTGGCAGCGCTACTGTGCATGTGCGCAATTCTGAGCATGTGCAGTATGCATTCTCTGGTGTCTAGGATGAAATCGGGACTGCGGGATTAAGTGCCAAAATCAGTTGTCAGTTGTTGACATGACCAGTTACCCGTTAATAACCTTTCATGCGTTTTTTTAAATATTGGGTCGGTATTTATTTTATTGCCAACCATAAACGTGTAAAAATAAGCGTGGTTCAAGGAAAGAAAACATTAAAGAAAGACGGCATTGTGTAATATGCATTGCAGAACGCAAACACTTTTGAGAATGTGCATTCTGGGATTACCTTTAACAGAGTTTGGTTTACTATGGAACACCACTTAATAGGCGATTAAATGACTTTGCTTGAAGATCTAACCACATTCAGGCAGTTAAGCCAAAGATATTAATCTGGAATACATTATGAGGAGTCACAACTGAGAAAGGGCCATATGAAAAGAGAAAATGGAAATATGAGCCCAAATGAAGTTTAATTTGAAGACGCCCTTCTGGATGCGGATCCAGAGTTGTTTGCGGCTGGAACTGGAATGCTGACTAGCGAGACAGCCCTTTTGAGTCATGAGTCCTCCCGAGGCAACTCGTTTTCTCTCTTCTACAAAAAAAAAATAGATTACAAGGGAAATAATGATATGAATCTCCTGAGCACTACACATCCTATTCTACTGACCTCTTTCACACTTTAGTTTAAGCATTTCTGTGACGGTCTCCATTGTTCACATAGTTCCAGGGATAACAGGACGTTAAACGGGCCATGATAAAAGTGTTTTGATAAAAGTGTTTTGATTTTGTTCAATTACAATACTGTGTATTATGTGAATTATAGTGCATTCATTCACACACACAAACACTATATATATATAAATATATATATATATACACTAACATTTAAAAGTTTTGGGTCACTTAGAAATGTGTATTGTATGAAGCGCTACGTAGATTGTTGGCGCTATATAAGTAAAAGATAATAATAATAATAATAAGGCAGTGCGGAGGGGCGGCTGATGATGCTGGGCAGCATCAAAAACAGATACGCCATATGCAGCTGTTGGCTGGATACCCATGGTCGTACGGTTTTACGTTCTTATCCTCACATATCCTGCCAATGGCTGCACACTGCGATCTGCCCCATCCAGGGTACTTGCCTAGTGTGCCATACAACCAATCTGATCCTGGTATATATATCCTTTAAGATTCCCAGCAATGCAAACATTCTGCACCTGAAAACACGCATCTCCTCTTCATTCTTATACCTCCGGGGCAATAAATGCAATCTGCCAGGATACATTCATATGTCATATTGTTTACGCTATAAATACACGGCAGTAACTATCACTTACTAATTATCTACTCTCACCAGTTTGTGCCGGAATAATTAAAAGTGAGGTCATGGGGTGGTGCAGAATAGCTCAGGTGATTTAAAGTACGGTGGTTTGATAAAAACAAATACGGGGTGAATGCAGTTAAGCCCAATTTTAATATCTCACGTGTATCCATCATCTGACACTATAGAGATTGGATATATTATGATTTTAGTAGTAAAAATGTAAGGGCTGACTTTCACTATGAACAAGGAGGAAATGACTCACGAGTCTGGATTCTTCCATCCGATACCCTATACAATCAACATTAATTAAACTTAAAATATATATATATATTCACAATATATATATATATAAAATGTATTCATCATCAGTAACTGCATTATTAAAACTGCATTTATTGCGGGGCTTTTTTTTTTTCCCAATAAAATCATATGTTTAATTTCAAAAATTAGAAAATATGTTATCTCAGCAAAAAAAAAATGTGCCTAGTGACGTGAATTAAAATCTGCTGAGTGATAGAACGACAAGTGAATATTTTGGACAGCCTGCCAACACTCAAAATGAGTTACCTTTATTAAACACCATAGCGGGGTTTTCAGTACCAGGTTTGGGAAATTTAGGGCCTTTGGGGAAAAAATGGCAACAAAATACAGTCGATTTCAATTCAGCTGCAAAAATACTTTTTAAAAAAAAAAAAAAACGGTAATAAAATCCGTCTGGTTTATAGCGGCTTTCTGAAGGTCATAGTAAGCTGGGGCTTATTTAAGAGCCATGCATTATTTATTTATATAATATATAAAATATTCTAAAATGCCCAACAAATGAATTAAAACGCCATTAAGCTATGTCACTTTTTAATTATTTTAGAGCAATCAGTATGAACATTCTATTTGTTACTATGGTGATTGCATCGCTTTAACCACTTTGCACCAGATTTGTTCTTTATACATACCACGGTCCTTATAGTCTCCAAAAAAGAATAACTATATCATATCTCTAAAGCGACCTATTTTATCCTGGACGGTCCTGGCTTCCAAGCACAGGGAGATATCATGCGGTGATCTTGCGATGCTCTGCAGCTAATCGTTGGGTAAGGTGGGTGATCTCGCGTACGTTCATACCTAGTCTCATCCGTCTCACAACCCAACACAGGTGTCTCATTTGGACACCAGTATCTAAACCCAAATTATTGGCAATTGAGCTGATTTGTTAAATTGAGATTAGAGGAAAATATGTTTTCTTTTATTTAAATCCCATTTTGGGGTGAAACCAATGTTATCAGAATGTGTATTGTATGTTATCGGCTGATTTTACACATTATGTACATGTGTGTAACTAGAGGTCACCAGTAAATCACCATTAATTACCATAAACTGTATGATGCCATCACATTTCTGTTAATCCCAGTATTTAATATGTGAAAACGGTAAATTGCCGTTAATTCGCTAAACAACAGGTCATCCCCAAGGAGACTGGATTTCAGGGACAAATCTGCACATTTGCTTTCCTCTCTCATTGGACGTCGGACGGATGCCAGGAATGAAAATGTCATCTTTTTCTTCACAGCTTCAGATACCCATCGCTATGGTAACTGCAGCGCACTAAGCCTAAAGGCCTAGCAAAAGCAGAGAAATCCTACAGCTAATATCAGCTAATGGACAGCAAGCGGTGTCACGGGAATACAGAAGTGTATTATTTAATGAGCACTCGAAATGTGACACAATATAACACACTAACGCAAGGACACAGAGATAGAAAGCTATGGATAGAGATAGATAGATAGATAGATAGATAGATAGATAGATAGATAGATAGATAGATAGATAGCTTGATTGATAGATAGATAGATAGATAGATAGATAGATAGATAGATAGATAGATAGATAGATAGATAGATATGGATAGAGATAGATAGATAAACAGATAGATAGATAGATAGATAGATAGATAGATAGATAGATAGATAGATATTGATAGAGACAGATAGAAATATAAAACAAATGTATATGAATGATAATATGCTCAATTTTAGGAAAATAGAACAATTACCAAATTCTGCTTTGTGCTTCTACTAATATAATCCCGATACGCATGGTTCCATTTATTTGAGACGCACTTTAAAACTTCCATGGAATTACCTTTAGCCGTGACTTAACAAGTTATTATGTTGTCTTTCAGCTGCAACATTCAATTTCCGTCTGCCTCAATGTTTTTTTTTTTAAAAAAACCTCTATTTCCATTAATGTGTTTGAAAATGTCACAGAATATTGCATATAGGTTTTACATTTATCCTCTCTGTGTCCACTTAAAAGAAAACATGAAACTTTTTGAAATAATGTTGGCTTCTATGAGTTATAAGTACAGAGATGCACAATTTATTTTCCGTAACTTTTCGACTTAGACTTAGAAAGGCCCTTCTGTTGTGCAATTAATTCACATGTATATAATTACAGATTTATTTCCTACTATAAAACTATACATTTGTAGAAATGTCCAAGTTAGGGCTCTGAGAAGAGGTTTTACCGCTCATGTTTTTTCGGCACTTAATTCCATAAAACATTTTAATTTTTTTTTCAAAGAAACACAGAATCTGATGGAAAAAAATAACCTTTTGGCCTATCTAGTCTTCCAGTTTGTCCTTAATTAGTTGTCGGTCTCGTCTTAGATTCAGGAGCCATATTTCTATCCCATGCATGCTTACACTCCTTCATTGTATCAGCCTCCACCACTTCTACTGGAAGGCTGTTCTACGTACCTTTTTCACATGCCGTTGTGTGTCACAGCTACTTATTTCTGATTAGCCGGCTCCTGAAAACCATGGCTTATTGACCGTTGATAATTCAATCAAAATTATCATTTTGTTTCAAAGCGAATTTGGTCTGCACAATCAGCTTGGAAGATCAAATTATTCATTGATATTTACAGTCGGACTCGACATTAACAATGGCATGAGCTAATTTCAAGAAATAATATTCTTTGGGGATAAAGACAATTACGGGCAATGCATCTCGAAATATCTATTTTTAGAAATTGGTAAGACGTATTGATGTTTGACATGAGAGTTTGTAAAATTAATTTTAAAAAAACTGTCTTTTGAATAGATTTTTGTTTAGCTTAGGGCCAATAATAAATCAAATCTTGTTATGTATATGCAATGTCAAGTTACATCACTCTTCTGGAATAAATTAAAGGTACGGTGATGTATTGATAAAGAGGCAGCTGATATGAAACTGGATCTGGAATGTAAGTAGACAAAGACGAGTCAAAATTCTAAAAAGGGTATGAAAATTCATGAAGGGAAATTAGGACCAGAAGTGTAAGTTTATTTTCAGCAAACATAAACACAACATTGTTCATTTGGCGGAGAAGAGGAATCACTGAAGCAAGCACTGCTTGCATCATTCACCTAATTCACAAAATCTAGGCATTTCTGCCCTTTAATATTTAAAAATTAGGGAAGAAGGGCTGGGCAGTTTTCCTTAATATTTTCTTTAAATTGTTTATTTATATATATATTTTTTTTGCATTTAACATAAAAAATATAACGTTTGATGAGTAATGTGTATTGTTTATTGGAAACAAAACAATTCTTTAACACTCAAGGTTGTTTTTAATGTCTTTGCGTCTTATGCCGCCTGAAGTTTTTTTTAGAAAACATGAGTAATGTAAAAGGTTCCTGCGTGGAATGACACTGAATTTGTATGAAACGGGCAGAGAATGCAGGCTGACCTTGTTAAACTAGAACAGTTCATGGAGCGGAACTCTGCTGGTAAATAATGATGAGTGGTATAAAGTTTTTAAATCAGTTCCACATAATTGGCAAAGATTTGAACAACTTCCGTGTTCCCTTCATAGGTCCCACCAAGAGTTCATAACATGACAGATGGGTCTGTGCATATTAGACGGGGGGCGTTATCTACTCTATCTCCATCTACTCTTCTTGGCATGGACCATGATACGATGTGGACCCATCAGGGAACCCAGTAAAAGGGTGCGACATCCTTGAGCTTACTTTATGCTCCCCCCAGAATTGGACAGGTCCATCAAACAGAATTTGGGGGAAACTTGAGACTGTGCTACTTTACCATTAATTTATATCAGTTTAAAGACTAATGAAACCATAGCATTAAATATATGTTAAAAATGAGCACGTGGGGTGAAAGTAAGATGCCTGTTCCAGTTCCACACAATGCATTGTTAGCAAACTCACCAGAAAGGGTGCGTCTGCATACCTGCATGCAGATTATGGGCGGCAATATCCTTATATATCCCATATGTAATTATTACCACTTCGATGGGTGTGCAGCATGACTCCAAGCCTCACTCCCTTTCCTGGCTGTATAATGATGACATCATCTCAAAACAGAATTCAGTTTTCACAAAGTGCAACCTGTCTTTCCGCTTCATCATCAATATGCAGTGTGCACCTAGGCCGTCATCCATTATAGAAGACTTGTCGGTGCTTAAATTAGGTAATAAGCTATAAAGGCCACAAATTTTATTTTATTATCTGTTTCTCCTACTTTATTTCATACAATGCAATAAATTCTAGATTAGAGTAAAAAAATAGGTATGCTTCCTAAATATACTGTCTCGGTTGACAAGTGATATATTATTTTCTGTGCGTAAACAAATAACATGGGACATTTTTTTATTAGAGGTAGCAATTGTTGCGTTACAGTTATTCTGCATATTAATCAATCAATCAATTCCTGGTGATTGGTGTCTGGAATGGTCCAATACACCAGAATTACTCCCATGACAGGTTAATGATCCATCACAGCTGTTCTACCCATCTGCCACCTGAGGGCTGTGAACGTGAAGGGTAATTCTGGCTCCGAGTTCCCTCCTGTCCCCCAGCTCTTGAACTGCTTTATTTATGAGGTCATAAAGCCAGGGGGTGTTCACCAGACCTTTCTACTGACATTTAATTCAGGAGACCTGACCCGATTCCCTTGCAGGGTATAGCCTGGAAAGAAAATCCTCACTCTTGAGGTTCACCTTTCTCTTATTACAAGGTTAGGTTAATTACAGACTGTATAAGTAACAAGGTGCTAGAGGACCTAGGTGCTTATGGGACAGGCAATTGGATATTTGCATGTATTCCCAAAAAATAGTTACGAAAAATAAAAATGTACATTTTAACTAAAAAAAACTGCAATGAATAAAAATTCGACGACATTTGTGGCCACTTCTGAAAACCTAAGACCTCCTCCCCTACTCTCCTGACATTTACAGCCATTGACAATAAAATACATAGATATGAAAACACTTTAAATATTATAAAGCACCTTCTAGATAAGAGCCTGTTTCTTTCTGCTCCCACTTTTTATCTTACCCGTAACACATTTTCTCAAGACAAATGCCCTTTGTTATCCGTGTGCTAATCACATTTGTTCAGCTGCCAATTACGGGCAGATACGTTCTTCTGCTACTCAGAAAATTAATAAAAGGTTGTATAAACGGGAACCCGAGGGTGAACCCGTAGATTCTAACGGAGCGTAGAATATTGTGGAGCTTACTCCACAATATTCTACTCTCATTTAAACAATCGACTTGGTATATCGCAGCTTTTATCCCCGCTTATATACAGCTGACAGGTCATTCAGATCTTTACCTCTTGAGAAGTAGTGGTTTGCATAAGGACTGTCATTAAAACCATTTGGTTGCCACCATTAGCGAGTGGTTGCGGTAAAAGGTTTGTGATGGAGTACTGAAACGTCTCAGTGTCATCTGATTTAGAAAGTTCCCAGGGATAATCGTCAGGAAAGCACCAGAAGTCTGTCGCATTTTCAGTACCTCCTTGACAGTTAATGTTCAACGCCGCTCTGCCCCAAGAGCTGACCTTAGAAAATAAGTAAGTAAAAATCCAGCTTGACTGCATTTTCCGGGCTACTTTTTATCCAGATCTAAATGAACACATACACATACACTGTGTTCAGTTACTTCTGGATTTTTTTTATTATTGAATTTGCAGATATTTTTATAACACACTTCCTTATTAAAAAAATGTAAAACATTTTCTATACCATATTTTGTATATTTTTCTTCTGTCATTCACAACCAGTACAGTAGGGATAGATAGATAGATAGATAGATAGATAGATAGATAGATAGATAGATAGATAGATAGATAGATAGATAGATAGATAGATAGGTAGATAGATAGATAGGTAGATATATCATAGCTCCCTAGTGTCCATCTTTAGGAGGGATGGTCTCCCTTTGGGACCCAGACCCCTCTGCCCCTTTATCCTTCACTAATGTCCCTCTAATCTAGAACCTAGAAGCTCAGGATGTTTGCTGGGTATCACAATGTTCCATGGACATAAATGCCACAATAACCTGTATGAAACAGCAAAAAAAGTTGTGTAAATAAGACATTCTTTTTCTAAATGACTTTCTTATTTCCACTGTGAAGTCGCAGCCCACCCAAAAAACAAAAGTGGGAAGGTATAGAGAGGGGCTCATGCGGTTGTATGCAATGTGTGGACATTGGATAATGTATGGACTTACATATGGTCCTTTTAGAAAGTGCCATTGTCTAAGGTACACAGAAGTCCCTTTGGCTTACTCACGGAAGAGACCTTTAACAAATTAGCCCATCGTAAACTGGCAGATGCCAAAAGTGTTTTTGTTTATCCAACGTACGGCATGTACATTGTAGCCTTATCTTTAATATGTACGTACGTCTTCACACAGCCCTGTATTATAATGGACAATCAAGGCTATGTCTCAATAATGGGTTTATCGAAAGCCTGGCCTGGGAAGTACAAGTGAGAATGATGACAAATATCAGAATATAAACAGCAACCTCTCGGGGCAACGTGTTGTATCTGGTCAAATAATAAGGGTTTTGTAGGACCAAGCATATTTTTAAATTTAACCAAATTTAATTGATAATTGGGTTCAATTTCATTAGGCACGCCCAGGCATGGACTTTTACGCAAATTTGTGTTATAGTTCATCAATTATTGTAGCTGCCGTAATTTATTATAATAATAAAAATGTCTTCTAAATTACTCTAAATGCAAACAGAGAACTTTGAAAAGTCAATTAAAAAGTCTCCAGAATCAAATATTTATTATTATTTAATATCTTTATGCCTCCTTCCACTAAATATAAAAAAGTATTTTCATGCAATCAAAAGCATCTATGGGCATTAATTTAACACAAGGTTCATTTATATAGAACGTGCATTAATGTCACATGTATTAAAATTAATTTGCATAGCCATCAATATTTTATCTTGCTATCCTCATTAACATGCAAATGACCCATATATATTGCTTTAATGTTCATTAAATATTTACATTCAATTCAAATAGTGGTAAACCTCGTGCAAAATAAATCATATGATAACAGTTCTCTACCATTAAACGACAATTAAGCCATTATGGGTTATTAAGACAATATATAGACGTAGGAGGCAAATGTGCGATGTGTGTTACCAGAGTACACCGAAGGGCTACCAGCAGCCACGTGTAGAATAAAGCAAAAACCTAGAATTTGTCGGCAGATGACCATTTGGCCCATCTAGTCTTCACATTTCTCTAGCTGTTGCATTACTACAAATCTCTTTTGGTCCTTAATTTTGGATTATTCAGCATGGCCATATGCTTAAATTCTCTAACCTCTTCTACTGGTAGGATGTTCCACTTGTTCAACACCTATCATCACATATGGTCCTTTGGCCTCTTGCCCCAATAGGTCTCCTCCGCTTAGACATGCTTACATTTTGATACAAACTGACCATGGTGACTGATCTCCTTTCTATGTCTCTAGTTCCTTCTCCCCATTTACTTAGCATTTTACCCGCTCTCCTTTCTTAATTCTCTTCACTCTTGTCCCCTTTCGGTTCCCCCACCCTCACACTCCTATTCTCAAAACTCTTCTTCCGTTATTTCTTTTTTTAAATTTTCTAACATATTTTACCATATCTCCCCAATCCTATTAACCAATTAATTCCAGTCTGCCATGTCTTCCCCTCCGGTCTTCCATTCCCTTATGCTCCCCACTCCTTAGTATTGAGCTAAGGCATTTTAGACGACCTTGAAAGAGGTCGTGGACTACTGTGGGCCACCAATAGATCTCCTGAAGTTCTCAAAAGGTTAAAATGACAAGGGATAATAGGATTTAATGTACTTTGCCTAAGTGTGTATGATATGAAACTTGCACCGTTGAACTGTATCCACATCATCTTAATAAAGTGTACCTTTCATTTCACAAAAATATGAGATTTGCCAAAAACACAAAACAAAATGACGTCACAAAATATTTAACTAGAACGGGCTTTAAAATCATGCTTTGTTATATATTTTAATGTAATGATATTTGTAAATGGAAACATTGATTTTTCTTTTATTATTCGATCCTACCTACACTAACGTCCTATTCCATAACATAAAGTAATCCCAAGACAATAGCCGAGCACTGCAGCCGTTAACAATTATTAACCACAGTTATGCTCTTGAAAACCACAAATGTATCAGAGGCCGTTATTGTATGGGAAGCGGCATCCGGTATTTACCAACTGAGCAGGAGCTAAATGAAAATTGTGTGTCCTGGTTTCAGATTTGGATTTTAATAGTTAATCAATGGAAATCCTTCCAATGCAGATTTTTATTGCTTATTTGTTTTTTTTTTAGTGTATGTTTAATTGGAGACCAGGGAATGGATTTTTTTCCCTCTCCCAATTACATATTGTTGTTTAATTTGAGATTCGTTCTATTTGTTTTGTGCTTCTGGGGAGGGTTCAAGGACGAGATTGAGTAAAAACAAAGAACTCAAATCCAAAAATAAGTGAAAGAATGAATCCTTGTCGATTAGCCCTTCTAGAATGGATATTAAGAAGGCTTTCTAAACCTATTAATAATAACCATGCATATACATTCTTTAACCAAACCTGTGGATCTTGCTGTTCCCTTGAGTACCTTTAACTGAAATGTGACATTATACAAGAAAATGTTATAGATCTTTAGCGATATAATGAATCAAATGCATAGGTAGAATAATTTACCCGCAATCAGTCACTATAGAGATGAATTCAAGAGGCTCTGATTAATCCACACAAAAAATACACCGAGGACCTTTTTTTACCCTATATCTCAGTGATCCTACCAGAAAAATGATTGTCCATCAGTTTATAGGCTGTTGTCCTTCGAGCTTCCATTCAATGCTAAGCCCAAACCATATCCTTAATTCTGTTTATTGAATATGTTCTAGACACTGTGAGATAAAAAGTCTGCGCACGTATGTACAGGGCTACAATGTTCTTCTATTCTGTTCATGGGCGTTGATTGTCATCATGTGGGCCAACCTACACACCATAGACAATGCTCTGCATGGTGTGGATTTCTGATTCGTCTTGAACCGTAGAATTACAGTTCATTTTTTTACCCTTGGACCAGCCCTGCTGTCTAGTAAACAAGTGGTTAATAGTGTTTGCATGTTTCTAAAGTTTCGAATTACCCTGTGGTGTCACATTCTACAGTTGCCCCCCGGGAGCCATACTGACTAAAAATAGCTATAAGTTTACAGGACAGGAAAATGATTGTAGCTGCCGAGGAGATGTCTGCGTGGAGTGACAGGGAGCCGTACCTACTCCACCTGTTCATGTGTGTCTCTCATTAAACATGGAGTCAGGCTGGGAAGCTTGTGGCCTTCCACCTGTTGCAGGATTACTAATCCCATCA
Source organism: Spea bombifrons (assembly GCF_027358695.1). Lineage (NCBI taxonomy): Eukaryota > Metazoa > Chordata > Amphibia > Anura > Pelobatidae > Spea > Spea bombifrons. The sequence goes on along the minus strand of NC_071093.1, from coordinate 6,897,742 downwards.
CCTTCAGACAAAAGTCAACAGACGGTAACCGGAGTCTAAGGGATCTCTTATATTGGTGCGTCTTCTGGCTTATTTATTTTTTCCACTTCAATATGTTCTAAAACAGGTTCATTATTCATTTTCATTATACTTAGTATTCTAACATATGCGTAAGTGAGACAGATATAAACTTCAGGGGGCATCTGTTTAAGGGGGTTTAAGCGAAGCTTTCAAAGCAGCCCAGCAGCCCATTTGGAAAATGCTAGCACATGTTTAATGGCCCCTTCTTGATGAGCTCCAACAGAAGCCCCTGGCTTGTGCATTGGTCTGACAATGACCAGCCATGACGGTTGTCCATAAACAGGTAACATCACAACTCTTTTTACGTTAGGCTAGCACAATCAGTCCCGGGCTGTCCATCTCGCACAACAGACACATGCCTGGCCGGCAGCCGCAGTCCTTGAAGTGCCAGGACCGCCTCGTCATCCCCAGTCCGGGCCTAAGCACAATGTGTAGGTTAAATTACGTGCGCTATGCAATGACAATTTTTTATGATGGCAATTGCAGGTTCAAAGCAAATGTTCCAAAAATGTCCTACAGCTCATAGCTGGTTCACACGCTTTGCAGCTCACAAACATGTAAAGCGGGTTTTTGTTGAACAAAGGCCATTCGGCAATTTTAATAGAATTTTGCTAAAATCTATCATTTGTGTTTAGTATTTTCTTTGCTGAACTTGTCTTTTTATAGTCTATCTGCTGTCAGGTACTTGTTAGGCATTCAAAATAGAATCATTTTCTAAAATAAAAGATATTGGGTCATTTCATTTTTATTCTGTGACATGCTTCTCGCTAACCCATGAGCTTGATGGGTCGAATGGGTCTTATCTGCCATCCAAGTTTCTTTGGTACAGAAGAAATGGTGAAAAAGTTTGCGCACCCCCTGTTTTGGGAGAAAAAAACAAATTAGGATGTACATTTACTGAAATATACTAAAACAGTGACTGCATATTAACCCTTTCATGTTTTAGTAAGCTCCTAATCATTGACCACTCTGTATGCTTTAATAAGTTAACGGCTGTTAATTTGCACACATAGGGATATCTAGGTACCCATCAAAATGTTTATTTACAGTTATTATGTAGCAGTTCCATAGAACACTGTCAGTCACCTGCATTCCTTGCATGATGAGGCTGTTTTTCCTCTCGCGTCCTCTAGATGGCGCACTGAATACTAAGCAATCACAGAAAGGCAGCTGCAGCTTTCTACGCCAGGCTTCCTATTAGAGAAAAGGGTGGGTCTGTTGTATTCTGTAGGAGAAGAATAAGGAAGGAGGCTGGTCATATAAAAGCAGCAAGGAGGAGTGAGACAAAGCTCAGTCATCTCTGAATTGGATGTGTGAGAGGAGGATATCCAGCTACTGGAGGATACAGGAGGGATCTGCTCTCAGCTGCACACTTCTGCTGTAACTGTTTGCTGAAGTGGGGAGTAAAAGTCTATTATCAATGAAGGAGAGAAGAAGCCAGAAACTGTCAAGCAAGTCAGTCATGGATCCAAACCAGAATGTGAAATGTAAAATTGTAGTGGTCGGGGACAGCCAGTGTGGAAAAACTGCCCTCCTTCATGTGTTTGCTAAGGACTCATTTCCAGAGGTATGTCTCTGCCTGGACACTGATTTACCCTTCTACCCCTTCTGTGGATTTAGTGGGGGCAGTTTGGAGATGCTGTCTGCAGACCCTCAGGGGTTAATAAACTGTCCCATCTGCCTGCCCCCTGCTCCTGAGCTGTGGGTGCAGCTGTTTCACTCTGTATTCCTTTAGTTTTGTTTATTATTATTATTTATTATTGTTGTTATATGGTATCTATATAGTGCAGCACTTGTTACAGTCCATACGTTCAAAGGATCTGACAAATCTAGAACTGGCAGACAAATACAACCCCGTATATTGGGTAAAGAGGACCCAGCTTACTATCTATTCACAAGTTTAAAGAGGAGAATTAGTCACTGATTGTATCCCAAGGATGGTTTAATGTGGTTCCTCAATTGCAAGCTCTGCGGCTCAGTGCCTGTATTAAAATAGTGTAGCATCCCACGCACTAAAACATATGCTTTTTTTTTCTTAGTTCTGCTTAACTCTATCCTGGATTACCGGTCTGTCTGTAATGCTCCTCTACAGATCTGATGATAGAAGCCAGGGATTCCCCTTTTATTTTTAATGAGATTCTCAGTCTGCTGTAAATGTAGTTCAACTGATCTCCTCTCAGCCTGCTAATTTTTGGAATCCATTGGTTTCGATCAGATACAAGTAACTAAAATAGGCAGGGATGACTATTTTTTTTTTCTTTTAATAGGCTCTGTAGAAAGATGCTATCCTGAGTGTCATTTTGGTAATTTAACCAATGTCTTTCTTTTTTTTGTTCAGAATTATGTCCCCACTGTATTTGAAAATTACACTGCCAGTTTTGAAATTGACACACAAAGGATAGAGCTGAGTCTTTGGGACACATCTGGTAAGAAAGCTGACGTTTAAGACAATGCCTTATGTTTAAAAGATGTACCGTATTTATATGCTTCATGTGTGCGTTATTTTGATGGTTGATAGGAGCATTATGGTTTCTATTTGCCTGGCGGTAAAAGTCATCTTTTTCCATTCCTTGTGTCCATATGGCTGGGGAACCCTCAACTTGTACGGTTTATGGTTAAGGAAGGCCAGGGGCCAGTGCTGCTGCAGTATGGCTTGTGGAACAGAGCTGGGTGCTAGAGGACTTTTTTAGATCCCAAGAGTTCCTCCTGCATCATCCAGGTCTTCCTACGCTGATCTCCTTGGAGAATAAATTGCTCTGCGGGTCATATAATTAACGCTGTGCAAGTCTTGGGGACGTTCCACCTGGCCTGTCCTTGGCAATCATTTTTGTGTTATCTCCCGTATTCCAGGGGCCTTTGGCGCGCTTGTCTAACCTGGTTAAAGCGTATGATTGCTCTTGGGGATTGTGCGTCGGTAGAGTGATATTACCAGGATACCTTAACTGGGAACGTACCCAATTCCCAGCCCTGTATTATGTAAAACGAGCGCCGCATTAATCAGCTCGCAAGATCAGAAGCAATTGCATAATGTTAGACTGCGTCAGACAGAAATACCGAGAGGAACGTGTTGATTACTGATTTCTAGGTAGTAGTGGTGTGTGTGTCGCTATCATGTATCAAGAATCTAGATGGATTCTAGAATCCTGAAAAGACCTTATATGCAGATACTTCGTAGAGGGGGTGTTAACGCCTTCAGCTCTAGACTGGTGGGCACTGAATAGTTTTGTTTTTGTATTTAATCAGAGGACTGTACAAGGTGTTGGGATCTGGAAACATGTTTGCATGATATTGTATGTTCACTGCGTGTGGCGTGAATGCTGGAGCACCTTCCTAACACTAAAGAAACCTCCAAGGTCACGTTGTACCTTTTTTAATGGGACTGTAATTGGCTATCTCTATATTCTGAGCGAGTGCTTCATAGTCTTTAGGAAAACATAAAATTTAATGAACGAACTATATAAACCTCTACCGTATGAGACGTTGACTAAATTAAGCTTTTTTTTTGGCTTTTTCTATATTACTTTCTCTTAATGCGTGTGAATTATCTAAGTTCTGTAAATGCCGCCTTCTGTCTGCATTTCTAACCATTAGAATGAAAGGTCAGATGCTGAATCAAAGGTGGGTTTGGCTCAGAAGTGTGTGTATACTCATTGTGTGCAGGCATTTTTAATCATCCAATAAAACAAATTTATGTGCATTTAAGGCCATGAGGAATCTCTAAAGAATTCTCACTTTTTTTATCGATTTTTCTTTTCCCATGGAATTTACGCGCGCAGCTTGTTCCTAATTAAAATAAAGCCTTTGACAAGTCAGGAAGCCACCAGGTTTGGTCCAGATAGGACTTCTACTCATTCTTTTAAATAGAAACTCAGGCAGTCTTGTATAACTTGATGTGTAAGATGTTACTGGGCCGTAGGATAAACATTTCTCGGACAATAAAATGGGGAGTTGTGAGTTTGGTGATATCTGATCTTCCTATAAAACCATGTTTTAGGGTTAAATCTTGGTTAAATTCACTTTGTGGTTTTTATCTCTCGGTATGCAATATTATCAATCTGTAACCCGGATGCGTTCTAACCCAAAACGTGGTCCGACCTATGGCCAAAAACTTTGACGGAGATCTCCTCCTATTGGCTGTAGTTTGCTGGTTACCTCGTATATATTTTAAAACGTGTTCTCTGCTGAGAACTTCAATTTTAGTTTCCCAGGGCACACAATGTGTCGTATGCTCTGCAAGCCAAACATTTTTAATCCCAATTTTAAGCATTAAATTGCTAGATTGTCTGGTTCTGTAGTAAATCTCTCCAATGGAGATGAGAAGCAGCGCGATATCCATGAGTTTCTTCTTTGTTTCTGGGTTATAATGGCATATTGTTTTTTGTAATTTTTGTTTTCTGCATTTTAACCCTTCCACTGGCAATTATCAGCTTCACAAAGCATTTGGTGGGGGAAGGGAAGGCCCACCAGCAGTGTACTTCAATCTGCAGGCCCCTGTGTACATTCTTGGCATTCTTTAGGCCTGCAGATCTTCCATACATTGAAACCATCTGTGTGACTCGGACGTGCTGGAGACTTGTGACTTGATAGGTTCTTTTCTTTTTTTTTTTTTTTTTTTTTTTTTTTTTTACAAGAGCTAAATGTTTAACTCCTTCATTACAAAGCTTTCTACTTACTAAACTAGAGGGTTCCTTTTTAAGTATTGGACCACGCTGAAATCTGGCTCACATTGCTGTGAAATTACTGATCCTTTCAAGTGTCCGGTACGACCATTGTGTCCTTTCCAGGCTGGAAACGTGTTCTTAATATATCTATATATAGTCGGCCTTCTACTTGTGGAATCCTTATTCGTTCCGCTTCTGAAATCCATGTTCCTTCCTGGACGTACTAAAATAAGGTACCAAGGAATGGCTGAATGAACTGTGAAATCTATATGAAGAAAGGACGTGTAGACAAACTGGGAAGGACCTTTGATACCATGTCAGGGACGCAGTAGAAGAGGAGGGGGGATTCTGTATCCTGCTGTTTCAAGGACATCCTTGTTCCATCTCCAGGCCCTTGTAAGCTGATCTCAGGGGATCAAGGGTGGGGGAGGAAGAAGAATGGGAAATAAATCTGTAACTTAGTAACTGGCTCATGTCAGGACAGGTTTCTTCTCCTTGTTTGTCAACAGCTTTACTTTACGTTTGTATCAATGTCTTCCACCTTTTATGGTCTAGGTTTTGGAAGCTTAACCTTGCCATACGATCTTTGGGTGGAATCGCTGAGTACATGAGCCTGTTGTGCTTCATTTTTTCGTGACGAGGTTGTCCCTTTACTGGGAAGGATATAATGACTAAACAACTTGGAGTTTCCTGTTCTGCACGTTTCCAAAACTCATGAAAGTGATTTACTAAGATGTGTCAATTCAGAACCTTGGTCAACCTGATGAGTTTTTCAGCTTCTCTTTGTGAGGTGTTTTTGTTTGTTTTTTGGTTTTGTTTCGTGTTTTTTTTTTTTTTTTTTTTTTTTTTTTTTTTAGTAAACGTACATCAGATTTATAACATATTAAAGGGGCAACCCTACTAGAGGATAACATAGTAATTAGACTAGAACAATACATGCACCAATTTCCAAGCTGTCCTTCCAAAATGATCCCCAATATACGTTTTACATGAAGAGGACTGAAGTGGTCCTTTGAGATGGCAAGCCTGCGTTAACCATTTAACTGCCACCGACAAAGCCATAGAAATATGCATTTCTTTCCCAATATAGTTGAAAACTGTCATCAGAATATTAATCATGAGAATTTTGGGCATATATTCTGTATGCTAATATTGACACTTTGCTACCTTCTCGTAATGAAGATTCCTTACTGAATAAGTTATATTAACTAGACCCTTATTGGTATGCCCAAATTAATGAGGATTTTCCAATTATAGGCTGCGTAATGAACACTTTTTTTTTTTTTCTATTTGAAAGAGTATTTGATGTTAGTGAGAATTTTTAATTATCTCTATGCTGTAGTAAGGGTTCTTTTTGTGCTTGAATAGAAGCTTCCAGCAAACATATGGAAATGATCAAAGAGGTATGCAAAAAAAAAAAAAAGACATTAATTGGCAAGGCTCCTAGACCGGATTGCGCAATCGGCCCTGCTCGGACAAGTTGAGCAGGGCCTAAAAAGAAATCATGTCATAGTTTGCAAAGTACAGACTTTTTCTAAAGTATTTCTGATTCTATGTGGCCCCGATGCTAAGACAGAAACAACATGTTCAGTTAACATTGTGGACAAATCATTCTTGACTACAAAGAAATATATAAATATTGACTTTTTAAAACTATCTATCTAGAACACTCGGGTATACTAATGTAATTCGGTTTTTACTTAATTAGTATTGTTTTAATTGTATTGATATTTAACCCCTGCATCTCCTTACATTACATTAGGTGATGCCTGCCCATGTATGGTTAATAAAAATAAAGTGTAAATGTTCTTGTGTAAAGTAACAAATGTTTCACTTGGACATTAGGCTTCTGTTTGCCTTCCCACCGGCTGCCGCCTGTCTTCTGGAAAGCACTACTTCTGCACATGTGCGCAAACTTAGGTTCCTGTGACATGCAGAACAATTATATGCTCAAGGCTATGGCACCGGTCCTCGGCCGGACATATTCGTAAAGGATAAACAGGTGATATTGAAGACTTGGGATAATATGTGGACAGTTATAACCTCTGCAGTCTTCTGTGCTGAAAGGGTTCCTTGCTGCTGCCTCTGGGGGGGGGGATTCCAAACTGCAAAGTGGTGTAGATTTAAAGCAATCCAGACCATGGCCTGAGTAGCTGGAATTGAGTTAATTTCCATGATAAATGGAACTCTCCAGTTCAGTGAATAAAAAAGCATTGTAGATATCACGTGATGGCACTCGCTCTGATTGTCTGCTCGGCATCTTGATTGAGTTTAAGCCATAATATAAGTACATAACTATAAGCCTCCAAGTATCCGGCTTTGTTATGGGCTGTGGGGCTTCCTAGTGGATTAACCCGTGCATTTAGAAGTTGTATGGGTTTATTCTAGGCTTTCTTCCCCTTACTGCAGTCTAGAAGACATGGGTCCCCAAAAAAGTCTCCGGTTAAAACGCAGAAGGGTAATACCATAACCATTAATCCTATTAGTATAAATGTGGAATCTAGGATGAGACCCAGAGCTGACTAATGTTTGAGTCTATACTTTAGGGAAAAACGACTGGCAGGTCAAAGGGGCTGACCGGACCTGACGTTAAATTCTATGGATAGTGGAATGTTTATTAAAGAGCAATGAACTCTATTTTTCCTGGGATCGAGGAGATGTAGTCTAGGATATGACACTTTTGGAATGGTGACAAAAACCAATGTTCTCAGTAGTGTTTTCATGAGAAGCTCTTCTAGAACACAAACCTCCTGGGCCGCTTGTTCTCTAAGACACATGTATACACGTGTTCCTGGTACATTCCTAGGGGCTGGGTAATGCATAGAATGGAGAGGTGCCTTGTGTGTCATGACAGCATGGAAGCTGCTTAACCGGCTTGGGCACATGTGTAAGGGAAGGGGACTGAGCAGCATTCTTAAGGGAATAGTAAGCCATGCTTACACAGATGTGATAGAAGCTGTTGGAAACTGGGGTTGTTTCAATTACTGAAGAATATAATCTATCTTGACTAGTTACAGTAGATACTTCAGCCATCATATGCACCTTAATTCATACAAAGCTGAGTGTCCGCTTAAAATTAATGTTTCATTGTAAATGCATGGAAGGATTCATTAGAATCTTTGCCATTAAGTCAAAACTATTCATGAGAACAGATTTTCTCTGGCTTGGTGCTTCAATTTAATTGACATGGTGGCATATGGTTAGCTGTAAATAAGATGGGAAGCCTGGGAATTTCCACTAACATACTGGTCTATTACGTGTGTGTGTGTGTGGGGGGGGGGTATATTAAGGAATCTCGCACAGGAATACAAACTGCTGACATCGTAAGCCGGAAACGTTAACCTTCAAAACAACTTCCACATTTCGCCCTGCTGGTGGACACCAGGAAGACTTTTTTTTTTTTTTTTTTTTTTTTTTTTTTCCCCAAACCCAATGAGCAGAAGATACCTTTTTATCCCAAGCATTAGTTACCGGTAATTCCGTTACTATAACAGTCTCTGACACCCTGTCAGTAAAGTTTCCTTCCATTCCATCTAACTGACTAGCTTTAGATTATGATCTCTTGCTGTAACATTTCTCCTCTGAAACAAACTTCCCTCCTGTACTATGTTAAAAACCTTTCATTTAAATATTTCTATCACATCTCCTCTCTCCGTGCCTGTCACACTATGTATGGCATCCCCAACTTGTTAAAAAATGCTTCTAGTGATTTCATTTGCTCTTTTCATTGTAAGGCAGCATTCCCTCGGTATGAGAAATTCTATACTGATAAGTCTTTTATTTAAAGGCAAGATAAAAAAATAAAAGAAATGTGTGGATATTCCAAGGCAAGTTGGCATGGCTCGATGGCACCTCTGTTCCCCACATCTTCATTGTAATGAAACTAAAGGGGTTCTCTTGGTGGAACTTTCAAGTTCTTGATCTAGGATTCTGGAATCCCCACATCCAAATTTCTTTTCTGCCAAGCAGGATTATGTACACATTTTGCCTCGTTTATTTTAAAATATGCAGTCTATATTAAAGTGGTCATTACTATAGAAACAGATAATTGTGCCGACATAAGAAAGCTAAAATATATTAAATTCCATTTTTAGGCTAGGAATTTCCATAAAATAGATCCGCGTCTATAACACAAATTAACTTCTGTAATAAGGAGGGTTTAAAAGCCTTCAGGGTTCTTTGGCAATTAGAACGACAAACCTACTGGGCTAGGCTACAACTGTGTTCACGGACTAAGCCGCGCTGATGAACATATATGGTAGGACACTGAAGAGCAGCCGTGACTTAAGCAGACAGGTATGTGAATTAAGAGTCCCTGCCTCTGGGTGGGACCTGCTCAGATTGCTCATGACATTCGATTTCATCCACTTACGAATCGAACTACAAATTATGCCGAATTAGAGTTGCACAATAGCTAAATGCTGTTGGCAAACGGATCCACCATTGGGGAAGTTAGATGTTTTTTTGGAATTTTAGGATTATAAAATAAAAAGCCAAGGAACGAAGTTTCAATGCTAAAATAAAGGGATGCCCCAACTGAAGAAACCAGCAGATGACCTCATATCCCGGGGGTCAGAAGGACACGGCGTAATTGGGCGACTAGTGCCGGTTTCTGGCAAAGCCCTTTCCGCTATTCGCGCCTATGACATATAAGCCCAGAGTGGCTTTGTGAGGGGCATAGTTAGCCGTAGGAAGATGTGGCTAACCCTAAATGGCTTGGTAGAATAGGGGAAGGAGTGGATGAAGCTAAATGCAGCTCCTCCTGTCCTGAAGACTCGGAGGGTCAGTGCTTGGCCTGGAGACTCCAGGTCAAACCCAGAGAGTTCCCAAGTGTGCTGTAACCACAGCCCTTGGATAAAAGGGGTCTCCAGTATTGTTGAGTGGTACGTGCTCCCTTTTCTCGTTTGAAATGCTTGAGGCATGACAACATATCTACATATATTGTATATTTCCATACGTTGAGAGCCCCCTTGGAGTTTGGCTGAGATGTCTATTCTTAGCGTCTTCTAGTAACCACCCATTACTCGTAACACGATGAATTAATCCATCTGGGTCTGGTTCTCTGTTTAGTGAGTAAAGCCCATGGTATGGGATAATCTTTGTTACAAATAATTTAAGAAAGTTGTCATCTATAATCTGGAAGTAAATATTTGTTCTGTGGGTTTGGGGAGCATATTCTTAAAGTATTTGTGTCTGGAAATATGTCTCCGTTTCTAAAAATAATGTTCTATGTGGAATGGTTTAAAATAGTTGGAATCGGAACATGCGTGAAGAATTCATGGCATGTTTTGTGATAAGATAACGCTGGTCTTTGCACGGTTTCTTGAGACCGCTTGTCTTTATGGATCAGATAAAATGTCTGATCTAGACTAGCTGTCATGTTATTTAATTTTAATAGTTTCTATTTTAATTCTAATATCTTTATTATAAACACACTGAAAATACTACAAATTCTCCATTGGAAAGTCAAACAATTAGCTAAGTGGTGGTTAAATCCGATTACTCAAAAAGAGTCTCTGAATTCGTTCTGTGAGAAAGAACAGCATTTGTTTGTCTTAATTCATAAAAAAAAAAAAATGAATCTTGATGGACTTGGAATCGCTTTCCTATCAAACTGCACTTATTGTTTGGTGGCCACCGGTTTTAAAGTGCCAGAGCCGCTTCATCATCCCCAGTCTGGTCGTGACCATAAATATGACGTTGAAAGTGGGTCAGCTGACAGGAGCATTCCATTGGTTGCCATGGGGATTGCACTACCTACTATTTCTTGCCTCTTGTGCTTGTAAAAAGGTGCATCCTGAATATTGAAGCAATTGTTATGTTTTGCAACATTGTGAATGTTAATGGGTTTTTAAACGCATGCTTGTGGAGAAAGACAGGCATAACAATGGTTAATGTGAACGTTCTTTTCTTTTTCTCATAGGATCTCCTTATTATGACAACGTCCGTCCGCTTTCCTATCCAGATTCTGATGCGGTTTTAATATGTTTTGACATCAGCCGTCCGGAGACTCTAGACAGCGTTCTGAAAAAGGTAGATTTCTGTGCACATTCTGCATGTAATGAACATATCGTTAGACATGTACTATATCAGGCATGGGGAATGGGTAACTCCTGATTTATTATCTTTTATTTATATATTGCCAACAACTTACATTTTAAATCGGTAACTAAACTATATCCCATAAATTGGTGTAATTTTCATAACCAATGTGTTTTTGACCTGCATGTCTCCCTTTTAACATGTGCAGCATATTTGTACTGATAACCAATGTATATATATTTGGTCTGTTTTTTTACAGTGGAAAGGTGAAATTCAGGAGTTTTGCCCCAATACTAAAATGCTGTTGGTTGGATGCAAGTCTGATCTGCGAACGGATCTTAGCACACTGGTTGAACTGTCTAACCATCGGCAAGCACCGGTATCTTACGATCAGGTGAGCCCAGCTTCTAATCTAAGGCGTTAGGTTTATTTTGTAACTAAAGTGGTAGAAGGTTTTACTAAGAGGCAACTTTTTATTTATTTATTTTTTTCTTGTAAATTCATATATTCCATAGCACCCAAATCCCTCTTCCTTCCTCCTGAATCTTGGGCAGGTATTAGAGTATCGAGGGGCCCTGCAGCACTAAATGCTAGCTAAAAATATAGCCGTGTCCCATTTAAAGGTGCGTTTACCAGAATTGGCATAGCTGGGAGCTTATAGTAGGGTATCTGGAGCTCTTCCTTTGGGGAGTGGCTTAATGATGGGGTGGGGCTAGCTGTGAATGGAGTGGAGCTAGACACGTGTGGCGGGGCTGACCACACCCTTCCTGAAGTAGGCAGGGATTAGTAGGGGAAACTGCGGGAAGTGGGTGTGGCCAATGCCTCTTCCATACCCGCAGACCTGGGGCAGCAGGGCTTCTCTCGGAGACTCCAGGTCAATCCCATAGTTTCCAGACTTCCTTTTTTTTTTTTTTTTTTTTTTTTTTAATGATGAATATAATTAAAATGCACTACCCACCCTCTCCAATGACTAGGCACTTAAACTAATATCATGTAAAGGAGTTCCAGAGCTTTGTCAGTCTTTGGGTAAGTGGTTAAAACATAGCGCTATTTGTAATCTAAATCCCCAGAGCTTTAAATTATCCTAGATTAAGATAGCGGTCTACGTCAGGGCTTAAAATGTCACCGGCAATCGCATGGATCTGCTGGGTGATTAGAAGATGGCAGAACTTCACGTGTTCTTCAAGGATCGAGTTAAATAAGGTCCGGGGAGCAAAGCACCAGCAGAGGTGGCTTCAGTGCACCTTCATGTTAGATATTGTATGTAGAGCCATGCTTGTTCTCTCCTCCAGATTAAATCTTGATACCGCATTAGCAGGCTTTCTAATTTGTGTTCATAAACGAATCTTCTTTCTCCCTGTTAAAATAAGATTATAACATGTTAATTCTTACATAATTATAAATTATACAAAATGTCAAAAAAAATAAAAAAAATAAAATCTGATTTATTTCTCTTACAGGGAGCAAACATGGCTAAACAGATCGGAGCTGCCACGTATATCGAATGCTCTGCCTTACAGTCCGAAAACAGTGTGAGGGACATTTTTCACGTCGCCACGCTAGCTTGTGTAAATAAGGCTAACAAAAATCTGAAAAGGAATAAGACACAAAGGACAACAAAGAGAATTTCACACATGCCTAGCAGACCTGAACTGACTACAGTATCCACGGACTTGAGAAAGGACAAAGCAAAGAGCTGTAGCGTGATGTGAAGGTCACAACCTGACTTTCTTTATGGCCTTGAAAATCATATTCTAGAAACGGTGAATACTGAACGGAAGGCACAGCCAAAGTCATAAATTCAGACGGTAAAAGGATATACTTCACATTCTGTTTGGTACTTTAAGGATTCAGCATGTAGCCCGAGTGAAGGAGATTCTGAAATGCTATTTGGAAGAGATGCCACAAAAAAAAAATGGCGGAAGGGAAAAAAAGTGAAAGGAATGTGTAGAATGAAGAACAAAAGTGTATTCATCTCGAAGAAAACTGATCAAACTCAAATTCCTCTTTTCTGTAACTAAAAGCATTCATTACCCAAGAATTTTAAAGATATCGCAAGCACTCGGTTTGATAATGATAGTAACCCTATGTTTGCACTCTGGGGGGGGGGTGGCTTTTGATCAACGTGATCAAAGCGCGCCGAACCTCATTATATTCGAGTGTTTATCTGACTGTTACCTTCCAACATTTTGAAGTTCTGCCGTTTTATTCCGGTCGCTGTGTTAAAAGCTGTTTGTAAAGTTTTTCCCAGGTGTATACAATTATTGCACACATAGGATATGATTACGGTACCTATTTTTTGTTTCTTCCGGAAGATACACATTAGCAGTTATTTAAATGAGACTCAAACCATGCAACGAACACACATTAAACCGGCTAACGTTACAAAACTATACATATAGAAGTTTAACTTTTTTTTTTTTTTTTTTTATTGCTCGCCTCCAGTGCTCCAAAAGGGTTAAATGTGGCAGATAGTACTTATCAGTCAGGGACAGTGACATCACAGTATTAAAAGACCACGCCCCCCCCAGGCGCTAAAAGAGGTTGGCGATTAAATGTTTTGTTTAGGATCCTATATACTAGAACGTTTTCTTTTTGAGAACGCCCGTGTAGATTAAATTAGTTCTTGTTAAAAGTTGACATCCATTAATTGGGATCGGATGTTACTGTCCACATTGTGAATACTTTTTTTTTTTTTGTTTTTTCTTCTCATGTCGGTATACAAACATCCCCTTTATAGTCCGTACTTTGCCTTAACCAGTCCATTGTTAAAACCACGTTGTTTATGCAAAGGGTGGATCTACCCATATACCGTGTGAATAGCCGTGTCGTTCCCTTCTGCCAACTGTTTACAGTGCGTGTAAATGTATATATAAACTTGCAACTGTGTTAGGATCATTTTAAATAGGTTAATTTTTTTACCACTGTTTTTGTCTTTAACCTGTTCAGTGCCAGAAGAGCTGCTTTTTTTTTTTCCCTCCAGGCTTGGCGGGGGGTTAAGAGTGGTGACCTGAAATCCCATTTATTATGGGCCAAAACGCATGCAGGATTGCACTGTAAAACTATTTTTACCCTACCCTCCGTTACGTGTTCCACGGATTGAAACGAGCACTTTCTGCACCTAAACCATTCAGTCTTCCATACCCTAACGATTTTATCTGGGGCTGAACTAGAACTCCTTCTTCTGGCTGCACGTCTGGCTTTAGGAAACAGATGTCATGGAAGTATTAATTTCGGTAGCTGCCAAATGCCATTAATACAATTATCAATGGTCTCTGACCAAAGGCTTAAAATGTTGGCAGACTTTAGAAAGGGGAAAAAACTGTATAAAAGCCATCTTGACCTTTTTGAGAGCCAGGGGCTCACATAGGCCCATCAAAAAGTTTCTCTAGAAAAAAATCAGACATAATTTTCCAAACTTTGGACAATCTGATAGGCCGGTGGTATCTGCTATTGTGGAAATGCCGCTCTCATAACTCTTCCGAGCTGTTCGCACACGTCATGTTTGTTCAGGTTGTTAGCCGAGGATCTTGAGGGCTCTATCTCCACGTCGCTTGGAGAGCCGCTTCTCTAGAAGAAGACCGGCTACGGCTTTAACAGATACGAATGGTGTGAGAAGCCATTATAAAGTCCCAATTAAAGGGGAGTTCCGGTCACCAAAGAAAATCAGTTTTAAGCGTGTATGTTTCTTGATAACCTGCTTGTTAAAAGCAAGCATTTGTTCCAGTGATGGCTTCATTGTGGGAGCACCAATATCTGTCCTTCTTTGGTGGGGAGTTGGCTAATTATGGCAATTCGGCCACTGTTTTCTAAGCACTTTGTCACGACTTTTGCAGGAAGGATCCCATCCAAGTTGTTTTCCACCGATACCGATATTTTACCACCGCGATGCGCTTTCAGTAATGCAGCTATGTGCTTTTGGGCAGTATTAAAAAGAAAACATAAATAGCTGGCAAGTGCTTTTCTATATTTAAATATCGTAACAACAAACTAAGTTATACCTGTCTTAAACATCATTACTTTTTTGAATGTCTGTCACTTTGTTTTGTAAATTTGTTTTTTTGCAGTATTTATTGAACTTTTTTTTTTTTCTTGAAATAATAAAAGCTTAATTAAGGTTCATCACTGTTGCAGATTGTCTTTTTTTTATCTATTTGTAAACATAGAGAATATTGGAATTCGACAGCAGAAAACAACCATTCGGCCAATTAAGTCGGCAAATTTTTCTTGCTGTAAAGACTGACCTTTTAATCAGTCGTTGGTCTCGTCTTAGATTCAGGAGCCGTATACCTAAGTCTTGGGAGGGGGGGATGGGAAGGGGGTGTCATTTTAATAGATCTCGATGTGATTTTGAAAGTTGCATAATCCAGACTAATATTTCCATGATGAAGCATCAAACCTTGGATAATTCTAAAAAAAAAAATTCCATTCACTAAAAAAAACCTCCTGGGGTATTTACGAACCCTTGTTGATATAATGTATTTTAATATGTCACTGCACACACCTGGGAGCATGTTAAGCCAAGTTTAAAATAAATATACATTTCCCCGCTTAACCAATTTTCTGCTGAACACAAGAATTGGTATTTCAGCAGGAAATCTACTGATTTTGAACTAATGGATGAAAATGGGAAATAATAAAAGTTTAAACATGTATATGATATCCTGGGGCACATGTTCATTAATGGGTTAAATAAGGTGAATTGAAACATTCTATGCATTTTGAAGGCAATGATTTTCTTTTTCAAGGCCTGAAGACCCCTTGAATTTCCTCACATAATTAAGTATACATTATGCAGGGTCAGCTTTATAATAAGCTAATCATAACCCACCTAGGTGGTGATTAGATCCCGGTATATGGCAAACATCTTCGACTTCCTAGGTAATGTAATTCGAGAGGTTAGAATGGTTTTGGTTCGTGTTGGGTCTTTAGCTATGAGAGCCCAGAATATCTTCATCTAATTGTGGTCGTCCCAAAAGAACAATAAGGTCTTTTTCTCCAAAGTGTGTGTCTCTATACCCCCAGTGGACAATGTAGCATAACCCTAGGTTTGATTTGGCAGACATTGGGTTGCCAAATGGCTCAAACAACCACTCGTATAGGTATGAAAATGGATTGGAAGCAGTTGGGGGCTCAAATATCTTTATGGTTATTTTAGAAACTTACCTATGGCTGGCCAATAACTTTGGGATGTCCACTTTAAGTGCACAATATCCTGATTCAGGAGGTAGTCACTGGCTTCTGTATGAACCAAGAAGTATCCCTTAAATCTAGATATGGGTGAGACAGATTCCAGGCTTGAGGTTGAGCCAACGTGGCTGCAAGGAGCCAGGTCTGTAAACCTTAACTATTGTATGTAGCCTTCATGGCCTATATGACATAAATATTGCCCCCAGCCAATTTACCTAATTGAATTCTGTAATTAATTGATACATTACCAATACTAAATGTGCACATTCATGGCGAGTGTGATGCCAGGTGTCTCGATTGTGTCTGTTGGTTCCGGTAGATGGAATGGAATGTTGGCAGTTTCATTGAAAAATGTCCTTGGGTTTTATTAAAAGAATATGATCGGCTCAATAACGTGGCATGCGTAAATGAAAACCTTGTGTTTAAAATGAGTTAAAAAGAGGAAAGAGAAAAAAAAAACATAGTAATGAGTTTATGTAAAGTGATTTCATCACAATAAGGCAGTGGTCCTTAGAGGACGGTCGAACTGAGTTATGGAAATCGTACTGGAGAACACCGCTCATTAAGCTTTTTTAGATCAGGCCTCGCTGTTAGCAGTGCCCAGGGTTAAGGAGAATTGCCTATTAATGGATTGAGTCTTAACATGAACACCGAAAACCAACAAAACCCCCCCAAAAAACTGATTTCATTGTAAAATGATTATACTGAATACATGAATTCATGTCATTTATTTCAGTGCTATCTGGTACCGCATGCCTTGTTTGTAGATAAGTTTTAACAAACTGAAATGTGTGAATATCAAATATTGGCAGCTGTATTATAAAGCATTTCCATCCAGGGAGCTTGGATCCAAAACGATTTCGTAACTAAACGGTTGATTTAATCTGTTCCAGTCCATATTATTCCAGAACTAATAAACTCATGTGAAGACAGGAATTTCTAAAAATAATAATAATAATAATGGAAACAGGCTGGGAGAATGGGGAAGTGTGAAAAATGTAGACCAGTAAAAAAAAAATCAAAAAAGGGGTTTCAAAGTATGAATTAAAAAAAAATGTAAAAATTATTATTATTATATAAATATACATGGGAAAAAATCTATTTTAAAAAAGATGGTATTTTATACAAAATAATGCTATATAAAACAATAAATAATAATATTGAAAATGAAATTATCTGTATAGAAAGTTTTCTGAAATCCGATTATTTAATGTATAAAAGTAAATATTGGATTTTACAATGCATGCCGAGGGTCCTCCTAATTCTGCCTATTCAGACTCTTTTTCTTTGTGATGTGTCAAAAAAAGGTTTCAGTAGAAACTCTTTTACCAGACACATTCTAAATGTTTACTAAATCTCTTTTTAAGTATGTTTGATGTTAAAGGGAAACCCATAATATGAAGGACAGGTCGTTCCTAATGCTGTGCAACCTGTCGAATGAGCTTTACAAGAGGTGCACTACCCTTAAAACAATTAACGGCATGCAATAATAAATCTCTTTAAATATAAAGTGTTAAATTTAATCTCCTTTTGGAATTGTTGTAAAAAAAAAAACAATGTTAATCCCTCGGAGGAAAAGCATGTTATAAATGTAGGCGTCAGTGTTAAAGACCTAAGCCGTAAAAAAAAAAAATCGTTCTATAGCCAAAAAAGAAGTATCGAAGAACATTCAAGAAAGGGATTATGTCATTTTTGAAGCATCTGATAAGGATGGCAACATAGTAAATTTGCCCGAGGAGATATAAGTCATAGAAAATAGAAGACAATCGCGAGACAAAACATGTTTCAGATTACTTTTGTCAAACCCAACACAGGAATTCCTGATGGAGAACCACAGAGGAAGTGAAATGGGATACAATAGTTGCTTTTTGGATTCCTGCGATTTCTGAAGAAAAAATGTACAGGTTGCATCCAAGCATCGAAACTTACATGAAAAGGCAAGTCGGTTTAGATTGTAAGCTCACAAGAGCAGGATCTTCTCCTCCTTCTGTACCAGTATGTGTTACCGTGGGTTAATGTTACCGGTAATTTTGCATAATCAGTTTTAATATTGTTAATTTTCACTCTCCTCTATTATAATAGTGCTATAGAATCTCCTAGTGCTATTAAAATGTAATGTAAGATTGTTAGGAGGACTAGAGGACGTCACTTATTGGCCTTGACACAATGATTGTTGACGATATTTACCTTGGGGCAGTGTCCCCAGCTGCGCCCTCCACGGCTGCGGAGCACCGAGATATGATGTATTTACCAAAGTATTGAAATAGAAACATAGATTTGAGACAACAGTTAAGAACCCTTTGGCTTCTCCGGTACAATCTTGAGACGTCATTTTATGTCACTTATTTATTCTTCGGGATAGCTTTGTGGACATCTCAAGCATTCTTGAATTCCCTTGCTGCCTTTGCTTCTGCAGCTGGAAAGCTTTTTTCACTTTTTTTTACTGCCATTTCTGTAAAGAAGTACCCTTGCTTATTCTTCAACTATAAACATGGCTGACTTTCTAAAACATAAGGTACAAAGTGACTATATGTTGAGCTATCAGCCTCCGGTGGGTAGGCTCAGTGATCTCCCATACAGAATATAGTCTGTTAAATGTTGGGGAGTCCATGTGCCTCTCTAACTTGTCTTTCAGCTCCATTCTTTGCTAGCTTTGATTAAAGGGCCAGGTTGTCAATCAATTAGGATCCTGCCTTTAGTACTGCTCCTCAGACTTTACGTAAATCATTAAAGTAATAGTCATATCAGAAACAACAGATGAGATCCTTCTATTGAGCCACTCAGGCTCAATGCCCCTGTACTCCCTTCCAGAAGCGCATGTAACGTCCGCATGGAGTGGGCTTCTGATTCTGCACTATGAGCCCTAACTAGCTCAGATAAGGGGGCACATTAGAATGGGAAATCCATGATTCTGGGTAATGCATGGACATTCATTTTCAGATATGGATCTGGCTCTGAAGAGAGGAAGAGTGTTGATTAATACAGTTCAAGGGAGGTCTTTGGCATCATATACAGGCATTTAGTGAATCAAGGCTCTCCGAAATAAAAAAAAGTGGGCACTCATCTCTTAAAGGGGAGTTGCTACCTTTTAGGGCTATTTTAAACTACAAGTAGCTACGCTAAAAGATAAAACCACAATGTTGCATCGTGTAAACCACTGAACCCGACTTGAGAGGCTGTAATTTTCTCATGGATGTCCATCATGTTATTCGGTGCTGTGGATGTGGCGGAAGGTGCCGTTTTCTCCTTGCTTATGTTTCCGCAGAGACAAGCAGCATCACGATAAATCTCTACAGCACCGTTTATTCTTTAGCGTGAGTCAGCTACACATGCAGGGTCACTTTAGGCCAGATTTTTGGATGAGAACAGAGTTTTTCTGCAAAACATTATCTGCAGAAGGCGAAATGCATGACCCGTCCTTCTTTCCCAACTTGTGAAGCAGAAAACTTTGCATATCCTTGTTATTTTCTGTCTCTAATGCAATTCTTCACAGTCAAATACCTCCAACGAGGTGGTTACATAAGGCATAAAACAGGTAACAGTGTAGCTAAAAGTAGCTCTGTGTCCTCTCTTTTACTGAAACCGCGAAGTTATTATCCGTGTTCCTAAGAAAGTGAAAATGTTTAATACATCTGAAAATTGTTTTGCATTCGATTTGGTGCAAATTGGGTTATACTAAGCGCGGACTTCCGAGGCCAGCTGGTAAAGGGACTGAAGGGACTGTGGGGCGATGAATCTGGTGAAGCTTTAAGTTTTACATGCATTTCCAATTTTAGACGGAACAGCCTGTATACACTGAACCTCCTGGGCGGCATACCTTGGAACGCTCGGGGTTTCCCCCGGGGTCTCAGGGTTTTTGCTCCAATCTCAGGGTCTCAGGAAGAAGGGGCAAAATCCCAAGGTCACTGACTCATTCATCTAAGACTTAAATAATAACAAGTCAAGGTTTCCACAAGGGCCGACATTAGAGTCATTTGGGTATCACATTTGATCAGTCGCTACATAGAATCTGCATTATAGTGAAAGGTCAGCTCAATTAGCATGTGTGCCGAGTGGTGAGTCAGCCTTTTGGCCGGATGCTCAATCAATCTGGGTCTTTGGTTTATTCATATTCCTTCTCTGGCTCCTCGTTTTCTCTTGATCCATGGTTCCACAACCTTGCTACCTGCCCCATGTGCTACCTGGTCTACCCTTTGTAATGATGATTGTCCAGGTCTTCTTCTTCCTAACCCTAGTTTGGGTGGTTACTACATCACCGTAACTATTTCACTAAGTTTGCATACTTTAACAATTATGTTTTAAATGTACATGTCCTCTAAAAAAAATTCTAACTTGTTTTCTGTAAAGTAACATGCCTGTGAAATAGGTACGGGGCTCCTCAGCTAATCTTCGCTTCATCATGGAGAGACACGATCCCATGAAAAATAATAGAATAATAATAAAATAAATAATAATAATAAAATTCATTAAAAATAATAGCGTTTACAGTGGGATGAATGACACAGACAAGTATCAATAGCGTACTGTTCTCCCTCTAATCGCTATCATGGTGCTGTTTACTGAAGAATCGGGAGCGTAGAAATCGTTCTATAATTACTGCAGGATGAGTCAGAGGACGATGCACCGAATCCTCTAAAAATATAGCAAATCTGGTGAAATGTGTTATAAACACAAAGAAGGCAGCGGAGGAAACCCCTGGCAGCCGCAGGAAGATATCGCTCCTTAAAAGGTTTGAGACGTGTTCCAGCGTGAAGACTCTTTTTCCCCATCAGTGTTAATTTCAGGAGCCCTAGCTTCTGAACGGAAATATGTGTTATAAAGAGGATGTTATTAGTGCTCCGAGTACCCAACACTAATTGACGGATGGAGTACTGCTTGTAAAGTTGATATACAATTTAAGTCAAAGGCCACGAGAGAAGCCTCGTTATGTGCTGCATTCCCACACATAGCCTCTTGAAATTAGACATATTTACAGCGGGCCATTTGTAAATGTAATGGGGGCCCCGGGGCAAGTTTTCCCTCTATGCCCCCCCTCTCTCGTACCTGAATGTGAGGCGGAGGTCCTGAAACCCCTGACACATACCTCTCCGCAATGAATTCATCGCCGTCTTCCTCAGGACCAAAAGGAACTTTATGTTTGCAATGTTCTACGTATTGAAGTCATTATATTTATTATTTATTTGTATTTTACCATCCTGGTGTTTTTATATTGTTGCTATAGCTTCATTTCCTTTCTTATATTATTATGATAATTTTTTTTTTATTTTTTTTTTTTTTTTTTTTTACAAAGGGCTTTGAACTGCATCCAGTTTTGACCATAGCTATGCTTATAAATTGCCCCTAACCAGCCTACACTACACCAGACCAGACTTTCCACATCGCTACAGCGGCTGGATATCCCTGGCCGCGTGCTACGCTACCATCATTTGATGGCGGGTGGCCCTAAAGAGCCAGGGCCACTTCAATGTCAGTCTGTCTCTCACTATACCCATCATATTTCCAGTTTATTGGATTGTTTTGCATCCCTATAATTTGCGCCTAGAGGCATATTGGATGTATAGGATTACCAAGCCCCTACAGAAACATAGCAACATTTTTTAATACAATATATCATCTCTATTCTGTTGCTGCACTTTAACAATTAAGGTGTTTGAAGCATCCGAGCAGCTGACTGGTGCTTTGCCAAAGTCTTAATCCAGTATCTATAATGAAAAAGCCCCCAAATCCCAATACAGAAGAAAAAAAATTGAGCAAGCAGAGGTAATCAATCACGACTGTCTCACGGTGCTGTGATTAAGCACTGTCTCTCAAGTACCGGTGGCGTATTCGACGGGAGAAAATGGAGCTAAAGTTGAATTTTATGGCCCTTTGGGATTTAAAAAATATTGGGAAATACAGATTTAAAAAGAATATTTAAACGCACCGTGTTAAAAAAAAAAAAAACCTGAAACCAATAATAAACCTATAATAAAAATCTAAACATATACTTGTTTAAGCAAGAGCCGTACCAGAAGAATTACAATAACCCCCATCCTAGTGATCGCAAACAGGAAGGAAATTAAATCAGCACGGACCCTTTTATGTACATAACATTCCGGTTATTTATATAGCGCCAGCAGATTATGGAGCGATGTTACAATAGAGGGATGGTGGAAATTAACAATATCATTAAAATTGACAAAATATGATTTGACGATAAGATTAACACAGGGGCCTGTAGGGGCCTTTTATTTAAAAAGAGAGACAGAACCAACAACTGCTGCATTAAATATGTATGTTTTTAGTTGTAGAAGGTTGTTGTTATAAGTAGTGTCAGCCTAGCAGGAATCAAACTACCTGCTCACCATTTATAGTGGGCCAGGGCTGGCCCTGCCATGTAGGTAAAGTATGTAGGCACCAGGACCGGACTGATGATGGTTGGGTGGCCCTGGCACCCTACATTTTTTTTATTTGCCCTGTGTGCCAGGTGGTCAGTCCAGGCCCAGTGGGCACCGCCATGAGGTCAGAGATGCACAACCCTAGCTCGGTTTTGGGGTTGATATAACTGCTTAGATCACTGGGCAATAGCAGGTGCCAATAATTAAAACAGAGTCCATTACGACTTTCCCAAATGTATCTATGTATCTATGGAATAGTGGTTGTTATGATGGGAGCGCCAGCCTTACAAGGACCATCACACCTGCTAAGGATCCACCGTGGAGCACAGCAGTCACTCCAGGAGTGTAAGGGATGTTGTTGATTGTCTCCGAGGAATAGAGGAGCCTGTGAGATAAAATCAGAAACCCCGCTGGGTAATTTATAGCTGGATCCAGCTCCCTCTAATTGAACCAAGTCCCTGGAGCTTTCATGATTTCTGACAGCATCCCTGCTAGTCTTTACACAAAGCAAACAAAATGTATTTTTGTGGACTTGTTATGCTGATAAAATACCTTGGTATATAGTGAAACAAAAGGCTAAGATAACATAAATCAGTAAATAAGCAATCCTCAAAGCGGAAATTCTAAGCCTTTCAGTTCTGAAATAGAACATTGCGTTTGGGGCATTTTAAGGGGGGGGGGCACGCAGCTTCTCCATAATGCATTTTATTTAATAAATGTTGACCGCCGCTGTACAAATTAAATATCGGCTCACAGGCAATGGGCATTAACCCTGTAAGCGCCAGCAAGGGGCGAGCAATACAGAACGCTCTAACCGTCCTGGTTCAGGTACCGGAAAGGTTAAGCAAATATCTAACGCATCGCCATAGCAACCAGAAATGCTGTCACCAATGTATTGCGGTGTTTATCACCATGGCACCTCCCCAGACATTTGCTCTCTGGGGATGTCTTGCACGCATCCTTCTTACATACAACACTTTTATTCTTCAGGTCTGTGCTGCGCGGCGAACCTAATAACAGGTATAAAAATAGAATTCAACGCTACCAACATGTTAGCTTTTTACAGCAAAAAATAAGCTAGATCATTCTTTACATTTTTTAAAAAATTATTTTAATATTAACTATTCATTGAAGATATATGACATCATCTGGTCTGTTACATTGTATTTGTGATATATCAGTACTAGGTAAGTATCAATTAGATACACAAGTAGACTATTAATAAAAGGAATAGAACACTTTAGTCATGGAGAAAGGCTAGAAGAATAGATTTTTTTACACTAGTAAAAAAGTTAATCTTAGAGGGGATATGATATCATAATGCAAATACATCCGGGGACAATAGCAGAAGCTCTCCGAGGACTTGTTCGTTAATAAGACTATACAAAGAATAAGATGTCATCTATTCAGACTGGACAAAGGAGTTTTTGTCTATGGTAACCAAGAGTCCTTACAGTAAGAACAATAAAGATGTGGAATTCACTAACAGAGGTCGTGCTATCAAATTCGATAGATGCCTTTAAATACGGGCTGCATGATTTTATCATCGATCTGGCGAGATCTCCATTTTGGGGACAAGGAGGAATCTTCCTCATTTTTGAGACATTATTATGGGGGTTTGTCTATCTCTGGATCAACAGTGGGATGGAACTTCATGGACTTGTGTCTATTTTCTGCTCATTTTCTGTTTAACGTCAGTTACAAAAAGGTAAAACCATCCATTGTCTCCATGGTACACTCCATGATAAAGTATCGGTTATGGATAAAATATGCTAATACTTTCAAAGCCGCAAGGATCTGATAACCAACGCAGGTCCCATGTGATCTTATAGATTTACAGGGACAGTCCCTTCTTTGCTTCTTTTCTCCGGCTTCTTTGAACATAGAATCTCCCTTTGATATGTATTTCAGTTTTGATATGAACACTGTCATTTTATGTCGAAAATAAAAGTAGTGTAGGATTGCGAAGTGATGTGTGAAGTCAATAATGAACCAAAGATAGTATCTTTTGAGCTACCATTGATCTCACAGAGTACCCGTCTCTTTGTGGATGCCATATACTTGAAGGTTGGTTATTAGTTCCCAAACCCGCAGGAGCATCTGCTCTCTTCTAGCTTGAAATCATGTTTAATAACATGAAAACCTACTTCAGCCAATCTCCTGTTGGGAGGGATGAGTTGGAACAAAAGCCTCCCGTCTACCATTGATTTCCATAACAGCTGTACTAGCTGGTGCGTGACAGCTCGGGGTCGACTTCCCTTTCTCTCTCTCGACAAACTCATCTGCAAGGGACTTCTTTGAATGTATTAATTATATTCGAGGACTGTAAAGTCGTCAAGTCCTGTATGTCGTTTGTACTTGAAAGCAAGTGGACTTTTCATGATGCCACACACAATAGCACTAAAGGACCAAAAAACGATCGAGCTTCCCAGTTGACGCTTTTCTGGGTTTCAGTTGATTTCCAGTGTGAATATAAATGGTTTCATTTAGAGCAGTGTTACCTTCTTGGCTTAGAAAACCGTGACTGGACTTCACTAAAACACTACAAATATTAAACAAAGCGTGAATGTATGAGATTGGTAAACGGATATGCATGTTCCCTGAATTTGTTCACGGGCTCAAAGCTATGGTCCAGGGTTCTAGGGTCCAGGTGAATATTCATTCCATTCTGCCTCTTTCCAGCCCTTCTCTTATGTCTAATTTCAGGTACCTTTGATTGCTTCCTGTACATGTTCAAATTATTTTCAAATGGGGAGCAGCATTTGGCCACACTTACCTCTTTCAAGTCTATGCTCCCCCAACGACAACTCACACTCACTTTTAAAACACACACAGTAACACACTCACACTAGCACATACACTCTAACACACACGCACATTCTAACACACACATACATTCTAACACACACATACATTCTAACACACATGCATATCCATATACATGTCTTTATAGCTGCTCGCTGACCCCACTAAGCTCCTTCTTCCACAAGCAGGCTGGCCCAATTCGAACCGTAACTGTATGAAGAATTTGGACCCTTTTTGTATCGACATAAGATACGTTATAAATATAGTGGGTAAATATTGCCTATTTTAATATGTGAATGACATTACATTGATTCATTAAGTGTCCATACAATAATAAAATGTAGAATTAGATGTATATTAAATATTAAAGTACTATATATATTGATTTATTTGGTTAAGTAGGATGTCTAATTCATCTATACAGTATGTATAAATAAGAATGAGTGGGTTGAGTGCGGTTAAGGTTCTTAATGTGAACTTTGAAATTTATATGTCCTTTCTGCTCAGGGTTTGAGTGAAAATTATTGGGCTTTACATTTAGTGGAAAAATATTTCCAGCAATGCTTTTCCATGAACACATCATAATTACATTGCATCCATCTGTGACACAGCCATTGCATCACAGTTATTAGAAACGCAAATTCCAGGGGGGGGGGGCGGAAAAAAAACACACGTTTTTTGTAACAGATAATAAAAGCGTCTGTGTTAGCGTCTGAAACCTTTTTTTAATAGCCGGTAATTGCTTCCCCTGTTTTAGATAGCCCTTGGGCTAACGTGCTGCATTTATCAGCGCACATCCTATTGTCACATTAATTCACTTTTCAATGCTTGATTCATTCACAATAGGCCACTTTCATTTTGACTTTCGACAGAAACGATAGGAAAATATATGGCGCTTTGCAATAATATGTGATAATTTATTCACGGCTGGGTAAGCATAATAAATGTATTGCTTTTCGCAGAATGCATCAAAATATAATAGATACAAATAAAAGTCTCAGACGCTTTTCCGGCGCTGTTAATGATTAATCGATTAAATTAACATTCCGCATGCATTCGATTTCAATACGCACCAGTTTTTGTTTTTTCCTAAACCCTAGTCATTTTATTGTATTAGCCTGCATCATATTTTACCTCTCCTGGAATGTTTAGCCATCTGTCTGGGATTTAACACAAGGCCAATGTCATAATATACATTTAACAGATACGCTGTAAAAACAGTGTTAACATATGGAACGAGAAATGAGTTTAATGACGAACCCATGGTACGTGACTTATTATAAAGACCCCGCTGTACCACTCCGCACCACGTTAACCCCCTATGATACTTTTATTCATGCCCCCATTATTACAACAAGAAGTCAATCCTCAAGAGACATTATTTTTGAGACTGGAACAAACTTGAAATTCACCAGTATGAAAAATGAATATATATATATTTATTTATTTGTGACTGCTCTAAGTTAAATAATAGTCTTTTTTTGCCCAAAGGGTAATGCTGGACTCTTTTGCCGTAAAAAAAAATCCATCTATATTGTCTTAATATATATATATATATGCAACATACACATAATAATAACACGATGGGTAGGTAAAACTACGATTAAGTCCATTTAGAATAAAACGTGTTTTAGATGAACGTTAGTGAATTTTATGCGTGGAAGCTCTCCCAGCATTTTCCTGACACTGATGTTGGACCACAGAGAAGGAAGGCAGCTGCAGCAACATGGCTGAAACTTCCAGGTCTGGTCTTTTATTATACATATATAGTCTTCTTTAATAGGGTGACATTAAACTGTTCCTTTAATATAAAATGTTTCTAACATTGATATAAAAGTCTTATCAGATGAAATGGGCGTCAGATGTCAGGAATTGAATTCACCGGACCTATGATTTCATTCATTCCACCGGACTCATGACTTTTAATTTATTTTGTCAATGGTTTGGCTGTTTCAGTACCACACCTTAAATAAGCCCCCGCTCCGCATATTTATCACGGGATAGAAGGGCACTGATACATTTTTGATCCTGTTTGGACAAATAAATTATATCCAACACAGCCAACGCCTACAGAAATATTTGGAAAGGGGGAGAAAAGCCAAAATGAAAACGAAGACGCTTTCTGTTTCCTAATATCGTCTTAGTTTAACCATTTAATCCTTTATCCAAAGTCATGCTCACCTCTGCCTTTTCTTATTTAAAAAAACTTTTATCTTTAAAAAATGCCCCGACCAGGGACAGGTTTGGCATTGTGAAAGTTAAAAGATGCCACTTTCTTCCTAGGAACATCTCAGGATTTAAGAGACGTTGGCGATAGCAAAGAATACCTTCCAATGGTCTCTGTTTAGGAGGGACAGTCTTTATTTGGGGCCCAAATCCCTTTGTCCTTCCATCCTCTTCTGACGTCCCTCTCGTCCATGAGCTCAAAATGTTTGGTAAGTGTGAGTTTTAACAGTATTCTACCCTCACAAAAAACGTGTCGCATAAAAAAGCAGAATATGTGGTCGTAAATTAAAAATAATAATACATTATTAATAAAAACAATAAAGTTAAAAAATATAGAAACGTATAAAATGTAAAAGAAAAAGAGTGTCGTATGTCATATGCGTCTTGCTGCACAACATAATATCAGAGATTTGGGTCTGTTTTTATTATTTTTATTAAATTACCACTAGCAATGTTTACTTGCCCTGCGTGGTTCGTTACTAGAATCGAGATAAAAATATAGGAATTCTACGGCAAACACAATAATCGACGTATTTAGGTTTCCATGAATATTTTCCGGAGGCCCAGACTTTCATGATCTTCTGAAATCTTTGCGTGTGTCAAACCAACCACCCTTCTCTTGCTTTGCGAAAGAGAAACAAATCAATATGTCTCCATTATAAGTAGAAACAGAATCCCGACTTCCTGTTTGCAGATAGCTGTGAGGGCCGCGCTGGCCGCCGAGGGAATTCCAATCTGCGCTAATGCAGTATTCCATCAGATACGGCGTGTTTTTGGGAGCCGGTATAATCACGTCTGTGCACTGCAGACGAGCAGGAAGTTAGTTTATTTTGACACGGGGGGGGGGTTTGTTCTGCTTAACATCGAGTACAGAAATAACAAATATGTTATCTGAAAATGCAAAATGCTCAAATTTGTTTTCTATAAACCTGCAGCCGGGAAATATAACAACATTTTAAAGGAACAAAATCGTGATAAGCTATGCTGAGGTCCCAGCCAGTGGAGTAACATGAAAGACTGCCCCCCCCCCCGTAGCTCTGTACAGCCCCCCCCCCCATAGCTCTATACAGGGGTCCCTCTGCATGTAGTTTATTTTATGGAGCAAATAAAGACAATTTTGCCTCAAAAAAGTATCAGTGGAATGTTAACAAACACCATGCATATCACAATGTTACAGACATCATTCACAGGACATTAGGAAACAGGCCTTGATTGGTCCTATGGCATTCTGGGCAAATGACCAGTGGGACCAGTGCTCCAGGGAGTATCAGGTCCTGCAATGTACAGCCGCCGACTGCATCTGTTGGAAAATTATAAATACATGACGTAAAGCCAAGCTTTAGGGGCATAACTGAGAACACTCTGCTTCCCTGGATCTTCAAGTCCCCTTCTTATTTCTCTGGGCAGGGGGTTGGCTATGCGCCCTCTTCAGCCATTTTGCCTCCTACTACCCCTCCGCCTCCCCTCTAATTTGAAGCTATCAGGGGCTAGCCCCACATGGAGGTGGTGTGTGCAACACACGGTGCAAAACTAGTCCCAGGTAGCCCCACATGAAGATATTCCCCCAGAAGAGGGAGCGCTCTGGCTTGCCAACCCCAGGAAGATCTCAGGTATGCTTTGAACTTCCTAAAGGCGCTTATTCTATACCTCATCAGCAAAATGAAAAACCCCATAAAATGCACATGTTTTTGGGTCCCTCTCCTTATAATTCCAAATGTATCATGTCTCTATATGCGTACGACCTTATTATTACATATTTCTGGCCCTGGGTACATACCGGTTGTGTCTAGAAGATATTCCAACAGCTGCAGTTTAGGCTTAAGCTTTCTTTCAAGATGCCTGACAAGGATGCTTAAAATGTCACTTTGCTGTCATTAACGTCAGTGAAGAAAAAATACACTTAGGCTTTTACGCTGACACATATTCTTGGCTTATTTGGGGAAAAAAGAAATTATATCCTCATTTTTTGCGTAACCTACTTGATAAAAGTATGAAACATGCATGTTTTATTTTAAAGTCTTACGTAAAAAAATCTGTCAGGTCTGGGTTTTAATTGTTTTATAAAAGCATTACCTTCCTATTTAATTCCCCCCATTTTGTATCCATTACTGCTATTTTCTCCAGTAATTTACCTGTCAGGAGCACAAAGGACTGGTAATATAGATTGTAAAATACACAGCGATGCTCGGCTGCACTCCTGGTGGGGAAGCAATTCTTCATCTCTCTCTTTTTGTGAAATGATAGACGATATTTTTGCTCTGGAGTTTTTACGATGCCTGTCGCTTGCATGGCACAGTCGTTGAAACAATGGCTATCAGCGATCAACCTCTTAAATGTTGAAAGGACAGGAAACACATCACATATGACATCATCATGTAATGTCCATATTCGCTACTAGACTAGAGACCAGACCGAGACTGGAAAATGGAACGCGTTACTGGGCATCTTATCTGGGCCATGGACCGGGCTTGAGTTTCCTAAACAAAAGGTATGAATTTATGTCATTTTTGGCCAACATTCAGCATTTTGCATGCTTGAGTTCTCACTGACATCTAACTCATGCTAATGGATCAACATCCAATATAGATTATTGCTATAGAAGTGAAGAAATCTATTTAACCATTATTTTTTTGAAATAATATATTTATTATAGTTCTACAAGTAGCAATGTTTGGAATATTGCTATAGAATATTGTGATACATCACTTTATACTTTATATTCACATCAAGCAATTGAAAGCTCTTAGAACAAAGAGACACCAAGAAATAAATATGGATTTGGACTAACCCTTCCGAGAAAGGCAGAGTCATTGCCATGGCCCCCAACCCATTTATTCATTGTTGGGAGTCTGATTAAGTGATGGATCCCCAATTCCCCGGATTTATACAATTTAATCTTGATGGGTTTCTGCAAGCATTTTGTACCAAACCCCGCGATGAGCCGATTTTTAAGTGTAGCAGCTTGGAAAAATGATCAGCCTTTCCATTGGAACAACAAACATTCTGTGCAAATTTACCAAAAGAAAATAATTAGAGACAGGTCGACATGACCTACATTTCTATCTGAAAAAGGAGAGATTAATCATTTTTATTCCCAATTTGTCACTTTCCCATTGTTTCAGAGAAGCAAGGTAAATATCCCCTAGAAAGAATATATTGTTGGCCTTTCCATGATAACCTCTTTTGTCAGGGACACTAAATGAAATATATATAGAATGTTACAATAGATAAATCACTTCTATTTTTAATTATTATAAGACCATCATAATGTAATGGGGGTAAATATTTGCCCTTTAGTTGCCTTTATGAGAAAATATATCCAACTATTTTTTACACTAAGTTTTAACACAAAGTTCCCTTATACACCACAGACTATATGGAGCATTCTGCATTTTTAACCATATGTCTTCTTCTTTTGTATTTTACAGGCGTTCCAAACACATCAGCGTGGCTGCTGGTTGAACAAAGCACATTCAGCTTATTGGCATATTCTCTGCACCAACTGGCTGCTTAAGGTCGTTCAATTGAGATTTGTTCAATTGAGCTTCATCTGGTTATAATAAATGCAATTATGACCTTATATATATAAGGTCTATACTATATATATATATATCTATACTGTAAATATATTTTTTCTGTACCCCATGTATCTCAGCAAAGGCACAATAACTGGCTAGCGTTAAAGTGCAACTTCCGCAATACTCAAAATATAGTTTTTGTATTATTCATGTTATAATGATAAAAACTATAATATTATATAATACTAGGGTACACGAAATCCCTTTTTATACATCGCCCGCTTTTGTTTTATAACTTGTAAATGCTGTAAAATGAGTTAGTGTGTATTTGTATCTATATATACAATAATTAATTCCCTGACTGTAGAACATAGATGTCAGTAAATAGGCTTTCCTATCACATCATCCCTTTGTTTAAATATTGGTTCAATGTCTTTGGTGGAATGCAGTGTTACATTTGTGGCTCATTGTCATGAAACATGACATTAAATAAGTGCATTTAAGCTGCAACAATATGTCTCGTATAAAGAGAAAAATGCTTTTGTATTCCTAAAAAAATGGGTTTTCATTGTATTTTTTACATATTAGAGGAACTAACAATAGGAAGATATATGACTGCAATCTTGATGTTTGAAATATATGTGCCACATGTGACTGAGATATCAGCCCGGACTATCTGATGATATTAATGAATCCAACTGTCATAAACCGGATAGACCCTTGGGTAATAAGGGCTTATACTGAGTTCTATGTGTTTAACATGAGTTCTAAAATAAGCAAATTTTACCAACTTGGCTAGTTCTTAGTTGTCTACTCACTAAAGTCATATGAATGCGAGCCGGCATTCAAGTCGAGTTTGCATGGCAAAATTAAGCAAATTGAACCAAAATCATCTCCTCACATATCTTGGCCAGCTTGACAAGTTGCTGAACTTGACTCAACTTGAATTAGAGAAAAGCTTAGCGGTTTGCACATTAAAAAATGTAAATGAGTTAGATTGTTGACAGCTGAGTTATACACCTGATTTGCAAATAAGTTTCATCTGGCTTCATCTTAGGACGTAGGCTGACCCAGAACTCCACTACACTCAATACAACGGACAAACTTGACGACCAACTCACCTATATCATACAACTTAATGGTAATATAAAAGAACGCTATGGAAGACCCTCAATGACAAACTGAAGTTTGGCTCTGATAAGTACTGTTGAGTTATTTAAGTTACCACTAACTTGACTGAATCTATAACCACAGAAACATAGAATTTGATGTCAGATAAGAACTATTTGGCCCATCTAGTTGCCCATTTTTCCTGCTGTAAAGACTCAAACCTTGATCAGTCGTTGGTTCCATCTCAGATTCAGGAGCCATATGCCTATCCCATACATGTTTAAATTCTCATATTGAACTAGCCTCTACCATTACCAATGGAAACCAATACACCCGCTTGTGTGACCGGTTTGCAAACATATGGCAGGCCCCCCTTACACTAAAATAGTTAAAGGAAACATAATTGTTTTAAGAGAGAGGCCATGTGTTACACATCTCTCTAGAACCCAAGGTGTTAAATCTATAATTGTATATTAGCTTGTTTCCGAAGGAACTGCTAATGAGCCGCCATAAAAGAACGAGATACAGGTAGATGTCATAAAGCTGAAAAAACGGGAAAAGGACATTTACATTTTTCACTTGAAGAGAAGCTCGGTAAAGCCTTCTACCTTCTTTATCTCCTGCAGACACTTGGCAGAAATACGTGATTAGAAGTCATCACTTGGTTATTCCAGCCATGTGTGAAAGCAAAGGTTAACTAATGAGCCGTTTTGGCTTACAAATGGAGTGAAGATAATTTGAAGCCTCATAAAG